>NW_005871312.1:1157272-1163867 GCF_000147115.1 Myotis lucifugus | reverse complement strand
AACTGAGCCATGCTGGTCACGGCTAAATTATTTAATTTATTACTTTTGTATTGGTATAAATGATATTATATATAATAGAAGAATCACAGCCCATTGGTATTATTTCTTAAAAGAATATATTTTTACTGACTTTTAAATTTGCCTAAACTGCTGGAGTCCTCAGTTAAAAATATGCACATGCATGTGTTCAAATACTCTCTGCCAATACACCTCAGGCAAAATAGCCATCATTGAATATCACTATTGTATGGTAGTATTTTAACTTGCTTTCTTCTTTAAAAAGTCCTTAAGATTGTTCAATATTAATAAATATAGAGCTACATTTGTTTATTATTTTTTAATTTACTTTATTTTTGAAAGTATTACAGATGTCCCCCTTTTTCCTCCATTGACCCCCTCCACTCCATTCCTGCTCCCTCCTCAAGCCTTCCCCACACTATCGGCTATCCATGGGCTATGCATATATGCATGTAAATTCTTTGGTTAATCTCTTCCCCACCCCCCTCCCTCTGAAATACATCAGTCAGTTGTATGCTTCAATGTCTCTAGAGCTAAATTTATTTTTAATAACTTAATAATATTAAATTTTAATATGTCCTGTGCATATACCATAATTTATTTAACCAGGACCTGTGCCTTTTCTGGACATTTAGGTTTCTATTTGATATCACAAACAGTAATGCATTGACTATTCTATCAAGACTCTGAATGGTATGAAACTTTACCTTTCTTGCAAATTTACAGTGTATCATGCCACAGTTTTGTGGATTCTGGCAAGAGACATGAGATTCATGAGTTAAAGACATTATTCACAGCAGTAACAGTAGCCAGAGTATTGTTATTTGCACTGATTCCTAGTGCCCCAGTCCACACAGGTGGTGCAAAGAGGGCCAGGTGATACCTGCAAACTGTGGAGGACGTTATTACAAGAGAAGAACACTAAGTACTAAGTTTATTTTTATTTATTTATTTGCTTGTTTGTTTATTTATTTCCTCATCCAAGGACATTGGAGAGAGAGAGAGAGAGAGAGAGAGAGAGAGAGAGATTGAGAGAGAGAGATGTGAGAGAGAAATATTGATCATATGTGCCCCAAACTGGGATCAAACCCACAATCCAGGTATGTGGACCGGAAGTGAACCAGCAAGGCAACCTTTCAGTGCAGAGAATGTTGCTCAACCAACTGAGCCACCCTGGCCAGGGAAGAACACTGAGTTCAAAAAACACAATCTGCCTCCATTTTGCCTCAGAGAGAAACATTATCTTTATTATACTGGACAGTAAACAAAACTGACTTGTTCTGGAGGAAATATTATCTTTATTTTTCAAAGGTGTTCATTATACAAACTTCCTTGAACGGAATGTCTGGAACAAAAGACTGTCAGTGAGTCTGATCACAATACATGTGGGAATGTGAAAGACCTGTGAAGAGCTGTCTCCCAATAGGTCACATATATATTTTTAATTGAAGGATACATTTTCAATAATAAAATTGCTGAATTGCATTTAAACATTTTTTTTATTTTGATAGAAATTTTCAAATTCTTCCATAGCAATGTATAGTGTCGACTCTTTCCAGCAATATTGAAGAGTACCTGTTTCATAAAACCCACTTAAACTCAGGGAATTACCAAGCTTAATTTTTAAAAATAGATATATTTAACATTAAACAGTATATTAGTTTAAGGCATACAACATAAGGATTTGATATTTGTATATATTATGAAATAATTACCATAAGTCTATTCAACTTCCATAACCAACATTTTTTCTTATGATGAAAGTTTTAAGATTTATTGTATTAGCAACTTATAAATATACAATACAGTATTATAACTATAGTCACCATGCTATACATTATTACATCCTTATGACTTATTTTATAGCTGAAAGTATTTGTATTTTTTGACCTTCTTAATCCATTTCACCCACCACTATCCCCTTCTAGCAATCTTCAATCTGTTCTTTTTACCTAGGAAGTCTTTTTTTTTAATTCCACATATAATTGTGATCATACAGTATTTATCTCTCTATATCTCATTTATTTAACTTAGCTTAATGCCTTAAAAGTTAATTCATGTTGTCTTATATGGCAAATTTTATTTTCTCTTATAATTGAACTAGAGGCCAGGTGCACGATTTTCGTGCACTTGGGGAGGGGCGGTGTTCCTCAGCCCAGCCTGCACCCTCTCCAATCTGGGACCCTTTGGGGGATGCCTGACCAGCGGTTGGATATCCCTCTCACAATCCAGCACTGCTGGCTCCTAACCACTTGCCTGCTTGCCTGCCTGATTGCCCCTAACTGCTTCTGCCTGCCAGCCTGATCACCCCTTAACTGCTCCCCTGGCGGCCTGATTAACACCTAACTGCTCCCCTGCTGACCTGATGGCACCCAACTTCCCTCTCCTCCTGGCCTGGTCACCCCCAACTGCCCTCTCCTGCTGGTGTGGTTGCCCCCAACTGCCCTCCCCTGCAAGCCTGGTCCCCCCCGCCCCAACTGTCTTCCCCTGCTGGCCTGATCAACCCTAACTGCCTCTGCCTGCCTGATCACCCCAACTTCCCTCCCCTGCCAGCCTGATCTTGCCCCCAACTGCCCTCCTCTGCCAGTCAATTTGGATCTGATTGGTCAGTTTCTATGCCAGTCAGTGTCAAAAGCTCAGCCTTCTAGGCAGCCATTGGCTCCTCACAGTTGACCCCAATTTGGTTCTGATTGGTCAGTTTCTATGCCAATCAGTGTCTCTGAGCCTATCAACGGGGCATGATCAGAAAGGCGGGGCTGATCAACAGCCCAGGTGGAGGCCTGGAGAGAAATGGAGGCACTGCTTCTGATGAGAGCTAAAGAGAGAGGCAAGTTTTGATCAACAGCTGCCACAGAGGCTACAGATCAGACTCTGCTTCTCTCTTTAGGCCTCTCTCTGGGCCTGATTCACAGCCCCCACAGCAGACAGTGCTGGGTCACTGGCAGCGCACTAACTTCTGGTTTGTCCAGCCTCCTGGGTCTTCGTGGATGTGATGGATCCAGGGTTTTCATATATATTAGGATATATCCATTCTTTTTAGCTTGGACACAGATTGTATCCATATCTTGGTTGTTGTAAATAATGATATAATGGACATTGGGGTGCATATACCTTTTCAAGTTATTATTTTGATTTTTTCCTAAGAAATACCCTATTTTTAAGTCTTTGAGAATAACGTAATACTGTTTTCCATAGTAGCGGCACCAATTTACATTCCCACCAACAGTGTATGAGGCTTCCCTTTTCTGCACATCCTCACTAACACTTGTTACTTCTTGTAATTTTTATAATAGCTATTCCAGCAGGTGTGCGGTGGTTCCTCATTGTAGTTTTGGCTGGTATTTTCCTGATGATAACTGATCTGGAGCACCTTCTCATACACTCATTGGACATTTGTATGTCTTCTTTGGAAAAAATGTCTATTCAGATTCTCCTCTCATTTTTAAATCACAGTTTCCTTTCTTATTGAGTTGTATGAGTTCTTTATATGTTTTATATATTAACCCTTGTCAGAAATACAATTTACAAGTATTTTCTCCCATTCGGTACACAGCCTTTTCATATTGTTGATAATTTCCTGTGTTGTACAGAAGCATTTTAGTTTGTTGTAGTCTCAATTATCTATTTTGCTTAAACTTTTTAATATTTGAAATGTTATGGATGAAATGTTATTTTCATAATTGTAAGTACTCTTTCTTCATGTTATTTCAATATAGCATTTTTTCATATTTGAGAAGCATTTATAAATGTGTCTATTCATAGCTTATATTAATATTTCTGTAAGATTGTAAATCATTGTTCACACTGACTTTAGAAGCTTCTCACATTTTAAGGCAATTATTAGCTCTTGGTGTTTATGAGTTATAAATATTTTCCTTTTTGTAATGTATCTTTTGTCCTCTTTTACCATGTTTTGTTTATTTCAAGGTCTAGTTGTTTGGGTTTTGTGTATGCAAAAGTACCCATACTTTCTTTTAAGAAACTGGTTTTGTGTTATTTTTTTATGAAGGGCTTCTATATTATTCCTGTAACTTATGGATAACAAGACTTTGATTAAAATAACACACTATTGAATTTTACCTTTATGTAATGTATTTATCTAATTTCTTACAGAGAAAGGAAGTAATTTTATTTTAATATGTATGCCTACTGCACTGTCTAGGCTGAATAAAAATGGCAAGAACATACATCTTACCCTTATTACCAATCTCAAATTGAAAAATATTCATTTTTCATCATCTGATAATTTCTGTACATTTTTCATAGACGTCCCTTAGCATTTGAAAAGGGGTTTACTTCCTGCTTTGTTTATCTAAACTTTGTTTTTTGTTTTTTTAAATCCTCATCATAGAATATGTTTTTATTGATTTTAGAGAGAAGGGACAGGAGAGGGTGAGAGAGAAACATTGATCTGCTGTCCCCGTATGCACCCCAATGGGGGGATCAAACCTGCAACCTAGGTATGTGCCCTGACAGGAATGAAACCCACCACCTTTTAGTGTTTCGGATGACGCTCCAACAAACTGAGCCACACTGGCTAGGGATAAACATTTTTCGAAAAAATAGATATTGAGTTTTATCAAATCGTTCTGCATCTGTTGAGATTATCATACTATTGTTATAGTATAATCAAATAAATTGATTGGTTTTCAAATGTTGGACCAAAATGAATTTATGAGATAAAGCTCAGTTGGTCGTGCTGTATTATGTACAAGGTGTCCCCAAAAAATGCATACAACTTTAACAGCTAATAGCTCAATTTTGAAAAGGAAATGTGGTTTCATAAACATTGCCTTTATAATTATTCAAAGTGTGTGTGTGTGTGTGTGTGTGTGTGTGTGTGTGTACATTTTTGGAACATCCCAGATACCATTTTATTTATTATTGGATTTATTGGCTAAAATTTTGTTAAGAATGTACAGTAAGTTCTCACTTAACATTGCCGATAGGTTCCTGAAACTGTGGCAAAACACATATAACAAAACCAGTTTTACCATATGATAATTGATAGATACAAGAGTTAACTTTCTACAGTGTCCGATTAACATTATACTGAAATGACATTGAATGAAATGACATCCGTTGAGGACCTGCTGTGTGAATCTATATTCACAGAGAATACTTGTGTAATAGTTTTATTTATACTAGTAATGTCTATACCTAACTTTGATGGGATAATGTTTGTCTTAAAGTATAAATTGGAAAGTTTTTCATCCTTTTTTATTTTAATATAAAATTGGCATTTAATTCTTTCTTAAATGTTTATAGAATTCACCAGCAATCTATGTGGGCCTGGATTTTTCTTTGTGGAAAAATGTGTAAACAAAAATTCAGTGTCTTGTTAGATGTCAAGCTATTCTTGGTATTCTAAATGGAGTTACAGTATCTCAAAAATAAATGAATTTCATTGAAATTATCAAACATCCTGGCATGAAGTTGTTCTTAATAGCCCCTTAATTGTATTTTAAAGTCCATAGGAATTCCTGTGAGTATCCTCACTACAGTTTGTGAAATCATGACTTAGTCACAGTCCTGTGTGTGTCCTGGTGATTGATATGCCTGATCCTTTCTGATGAATTCCCCACAGTCTTGGAGAGTTTTCTCAAGTGTGCACTGGTCTGTACTCAGTTGAAGAACAAAAAAGAATCCTTCTCAGATATCCAGAACCATTTCTATGTCTGTGCAGCTTTCTTTTATCCACTATCTCCTCTGAGAATTTTACACTTTGGCTTTCATAAATTCTGAACATGGTCTCTTTTACTCAGAGAGACTGATTGTTTCGGTTTGAGTAACCCTTCCTGGTATCAGAGTCTGGAAACTGTCTTCACGCAGTAAGCTGGGCTATTGTAGGGATTACCTCATTTGTTTGCCTTCTCTCAAGACAGCTAGCCCTTGTTGCCTGATATCTCATGTCTGAAATTATATATATATATACACACACACACACACACACACACACACACACACACACTGAGTGGCCAGATTATTATGACCGGCCAGATTATTATGACCACCCCCGTCAGTACTTCGTTGGGCCACCTTTTGCCTTCAATATTGCAGCAATTCTTCTTGGCATTGACTCCACAAGATGTTGAAAGCTGATGCGAGGAATCTGATACCGTGCCTAATAGCAAGCACTGTCCAGTTCTGTGAGATTTGATGGTTGTGGATGCCTGATGGCTCTTTTAACTTCGTCCCAGAAATGCTCAATTGGATTGAAATCTGGTGATTGTGGGGGCCACCTAAGCAAGGTAAAGTCTCCCTCATGTTCTTGAAACCACTCCTGCATAATACAAGCACCGTGGCATGGCGCATTGTCTTGTTGGAAGAAGCCATCTCCATTGGGATACGCCATCAACATGATAGGATGAACGTGATCAGCAACTATACTTAGGTGTGTTGTGCTATTCAGACATTTATAATGATCTGGCCCACTAGCAACTTCAGCCCAAAATTATAGCTAATTTGCCTACAAATGTCAGGTGGTCATAATAATCTGTCCACTCAGTATGTGGGGGTGGGTGTATATATATATATAGAGATATATATATATATATACATATACATATATACACAC
>NW_005871312.1:1150421-1157172 GCF_000147115.1 Myotis lucifugus | reverse complement strand
AGGCCCGATGCATGAAATTTGTGCAAGAGGCTTGGCCCTCACACCCCTGGCCGGCCCTCGCAGCCCCGGCTGCCTCGGCCAGACCTCGTAGCCTTCACTGGGCCTTGCAGCTCCTCGCAGCCTTGTCCAGCTCAGCTCTTGAAGCCCGGGCTTTGTCCAGAAGGTCATCTGGAAGGAAGTCCGTTCAGTTGTTCAGTCTAATTAGCATATTAGCTCTTTACTATATAGGAGATTATATATATATATATATATATATATATATATATATATATATATGTATATATATCCTGTTACTTAATTATGACTGGAGAAAAAGGTCAGAATGTTATATTTTTATGGAGGAATAAGTAGAGTGAGGCAGACTAAGATGAAAGAAAATGTTTGTAGAAATGTACTTGGAAACATTAAAAACTATCTGCATCTTTTCATAATTCTTAGCTTCCTCTTTCTATTCACATTAGTTTTTCTATTTTTGTTTATTTGGTTTGACTTTTGTTTGTTCATTTGTTTTTGAATAGGGCATAAAACCTAATTCAAAAATAAATGCTATCAAATGGAGGAAATAAAAAGAAGTTTAAAACATCTCTCACTGGTTGAAGAAAATGCATTTTTCAATCAAGAAAAATATAATTCTATTTAATATATAATGTGACAATTTTATAGCAAATTTCAAGGCTTACTGGCAATATAGGAGACTATTTGGCTCACTGATTTATATTTTATTTCAGTAAAAGAGAAAAGCACAGATGCTTTGGACCTTAGTTCAGAGCTCAATTAACTTTGAAAGGTTTGAAAGTAATTTCCAAGGCCATACAAGTATCTAATGAATCAAGTGCCAAGGGAGGTGAATATACCTGAGCAAGAGATAATAATAAACCTCCCCCTCTTTGACCCACAAATCATAGATGACTTTCAGTAGCTTAGTAAGTAGGACAACATATTTGTCATGCTCAAGATGAAGTAAATAAAAAATATATAAAGAAGATAAGGGTGCTTTTTATAAAATAAATGAACGGACCTTAACTATAACAAATATATTTTTAAATCTTTATTGTTGAGAGTATTACAGATGTCCCACTCCCCCACCCCCCATTGCCCACCTCCATCCAGTTTCCATCTCATTCCAGGCCTTCACTATCCTACTGTATGTTTCCATAGGTAAGATCTTTGTTTAATCTCTTCCTGCACCACCTTCTTTCCTTTCAAATTTGTCAGTCTATTCCATGTTTCCATGCTTCTGATTCTATTTTATTCACCAGTTTATTTTGTTCATTAGATTTCTTGTTTGTTTATTTTTATTTTTAGATTCAATTATTGATAGGTATGTACTTATTGTCATTTTATTGTTCACATGTTTTATCTTTCCTTTTTTTCTTCTTATTCGTCTTCTTAAAGAATACCCTTCATTGTTTCATGTAATACTGGTTTGATGGTGATGAATTCCTTAGGTCTTTCTTGTCTATGAAGCTCTTTATCTGACCCTCAATTCTAAATGAGAGCTTTGCTGGGGAGAGTAATCTCAGTTGTAGGTTCTTGCTATTCATCACTTGAATAGTTTCTTGCCACTCCCTTCTGGCCTGCAGTTTCTGTTGAGAAATCAGGTGACAGTCTAATAGGTGCTCCCTTGTAGGTAACTAACTGCTTTTCTCTTGCTGCTTTTAAGATTCTTTCTTTGTCTTTAACCCTTGGCATTTCAATTATGGTGTGTCTTGGTGTTGGCCTCTTTGGGATTCTTTTGTTTGTGACTCTCTATGCTTTCTGGACTTGTAAATCTATTTCTTTCAACAAGTAGAAGCTTTCTGTCAGTATTCTTTAAATAGATTTTCAATATATTGTGCTCTCTCTTATCCTTCTGGCACCCCCATAATGTGAATGTTGTTAGTTTGAAGTTGTCCCAGAGGCTCCTTACACTATGTTCATATTTTTGTTGATTTCTTTTTATTCTATATTTTTCTTGATTTCACAGAGAAAGGGAGAGGGAGAGAAAGATAGAAATATCAATGATAAGAGTGAATCATTGATCAGCTGCCTCCTATACACCCCCTACTGGGGATTGAGCCCGCAACCCAGACATGTGCTCTTGACGGGAATCAAACCCAAGACCCTTCAGTCCACAGGCCAACACTCTATCCACTGAGCCAAACCAGCTATGGCTGTTCATATTTTTGGATTTTTTATTTTATTTTTACTCTTCTGTTTGAGTATTTTTTGCTTCCTCATATTCCAAATCATTGATTTGATTATGCCTCCCATCATTGTGCCTATGTATGCAAATTAACCGCCATCTTTGTTGGCAGTTAACCACCATATTTGTTGGCAGTTAATTTGCATATCACCCTGATTAGCCAATGGGAAGCGTAGCAAAGGTATGGTCAATTACCATGTTTGTCTATTATTAGATTAAATAGGTATATAATTACAATAATAAATTGTAAATTAAATATTTTATTTCTTTTTAAATAAAAAAATAGAATAAATAAACAAAATTTTGATCTTTTTGAGGATATTTTGGGAAAATATAAAAATTAGAAAATAAAATCTGTGTTAAAAATTTAAGGAAAACTTGATATTTAAACTTTATTAGATTTGTGATGTCAAGCTAGAAACAATTAATTTTAATAAAACTTAATTTTAATTTAATTGAATCAATCAAAATAATTTTAATAGATTTTTCAAAATACTTATCCAAGGATGTTTATTGACTTGGGAGGAAGGGAGAAGGAAAAAGAGAGAGAAAACATCTATGTAAGAGAGAAACATTGATCGGTTGCTTCCCATACACACCCCCACCAGAGATCAAACCTACAGTCTTTTTGGTTTACGAGAGGATGCTCCAACAAATTGAGCCACCTGCCCAGGCAAAATAGGTTATAATACAATAATTTTAGAGAAATGCTGCAATTACATATATTTTTAATAAAGCTTCTTTTTTTATGCATTTTCAGATGAGACTTCAGAGGCTTATTTCAGCAGTAGAGACCCATTTTCTTCATTAACATTCATTAACATCGGTTATTAAAAATCCGAGCTTGCTTTTAACACCTTACAATTTAATTCACAAGTATAAAATGTTCTCACAGAGGCAGTGTATGGATGGAAGCTTAGCTTCTGCAAGCAGTGGTTCATCCTGATTCACCTCTGGGGATTTATGTTATTAATAATTATTGGTAGATGTTTATGGGTTAAAGTTTATATTTTATTCATATATATTAATATGAGAATAACACTAATTATCACTGTTCTATGTATCTTTTATTGAAGTTGTAGAGAAATACAATGAGAGTGAACTTAAACAAAATACCGTAACCACATTGGTAAAAGAAAATTTGACCACATAACGCTAGTAGTAAATTACTGTATGCTTAATTTAGAGACCCAAATTTAATCTTTGACATCTTTGACTGCTAGTCATATTTTATGCAGATAAACCAAATAGTCTTTTCCAAGGCTTGTGCTGTAAATAAAAGAGGCACTGATTTTATAATATTGACACCCATGGGAAGTACCACTGCATTTCTCTCAATTTCTAGAAAACATGTTTATTAAAAATGTGTAATATATAATAATCACATTGGAAAACAAAATTTGCTTAAAATTATGAAGACTAATGTTTATTTCTACCTGCATTGTGCATTGTGCAATCACTTTTTGATCTCTACACTTTGCCTTATCAACCACCCTATTTTTTTTTTTTTTTGGAAAATTGAATATACATCTCACAAGGCATATAATAAACCAAGTTGTTTTTTAGCTATAAATGTAAAATATTTCTATATTAAATGGACACTATTTGTCTGTCTAAAGTAAATAGCTGATATCCTTATACTTAACATATTAAAACATTTAAGAACAACAGTAATCCCTGGCCTGTGTTGCTAAGTGGTTAGAGCATCGGCCTGAGCACTGAAGGGGCCTGGGTTCAATTTCCAGTCCAGAGTACGTACCAGGGTTGCAGGTTTGATCCCTGGCCTGTTTAGAGCACATGAAGGAGGCAACCAATCTGTTTCTGTCTCACATGGATTTTTCTGATGTTTCTCTTTTTCTGTCTCCCCATCCCTCCTTCCTTTTCACTCTTTCTAAAAAAAAAAAAAAAAAATCAATGTTTGAGTAAGGATTAACCAAAAAGAAAAAATTAAAGAACAACAACAAGAAATACAGAATAACAGTATTACTGAGGTATTTGATATACACTGAGTGGCCAGATTATTATGACCACCTGACATTTGTAGGCAAATTAGCTATAATTTCACGCTGAAGTTGCTAGAGGCCCAGACCATTATAAATAGGGAAGCAGGTTGTTTACCACGACAGTAGGGTGATCTTTTTCTGAAGATATGGGTAAACAACGCTATTTAACAGTCTTTGAACGTGGGATATAGTTCTGGTCGTGATGCCTGGCCTTTTATTATTATAGATGTCCCAATTCCAGTTTCTTTGTTGTTATTTTTTGTTTGCTTCTTTTTATGGTTAACATTAGGTTCATGCAAAAGAAAGTTTTATACATAGAGTAGTCCTCCTTTTGTGTTTTGGTTGTCACAAATGATCCCTTTATATGGGAGTTCCTTATCAAGGTGCAGTAGCTAGAAACTACTTTTCTTTCTAGCTACTTTTCTTCTCCTTTTCTTTCTTCTTTTGTGTTTTTACCTTTTTTAACCTTTATGTTATATTTAAATGTATAGTACCCTAGTATGAATAAGGGTTGCAATGACTGCTCTGTCTGTTAGTGATCTTATTTATAGTTTTATATCCTTTTGCCTTTTTGTTTCAATATTTCCTGTAATATATGTCTTGTGATGATAAATTCCCTCAACTTCTCTATGTCTAGGGCTGAGCAGGAGGAGGTGGATGGAGATTTCCAACACCCTACAAAGAACATCACAGATTACAAGCTAAATAAAAATAATGAATAGAAAGTAACTTTATATAAAGATAAAACTACATTTTCTACTTATGAGGTAAAATTAACTTCTATTTGATTTCTTCAAAGTATTTAGACAATATTTGACAGTGTTAAGGGAAATGTAAAGTCTGCCTCTCACACTGGATACTAAATAAACAGAATTGCAGCTAAACCTCATGTTATTTAAGAGAAGATTGATTGCTGTTTTATTTCACATAGAGATATGTGTTTTATAAATATGCTTATTAGAATGGCTGATTATATAAATGGTAGCTATTAATCTCATTTTCTTGCTTATACTGGAAATAAAATAGGAATGACTCATAGTTCTCTTTTCGTTTTAGCAGTTGCCCTAGTCCATTTGGGCTGCTATACCACAGAGTGGCTGGATTAGAAACCTCAGTTATGGAAGCTGAAAGTCTGGCATCAGGGTGCCAGCACAGACTGGTGAGGCCCTTGCTCTGGGTTGCAGACTTCTCTTTGTATCTTCACATAGGAACTGGGGCTTTCTCTGATGTCTCTTTCATAAAACACTAATAAACCCTCAAGACCTAAGCATTTCCTACAGGCCCCTAATACCATCACCATTAGGTGATTGTAATCACCTCCTAGTACCATTAATATTTCAATTTATGAACTTATGGGGTGGGGGTGTGGGTGCACAAACATTCAGACTATAGCAACAATTTAAATGAATATACTTAGTAGTTTTATTTAATCCAAGTGTAGATAAATTGGGCATAAAATCACCCAACAATGGTTCTAATAATAGGCTTAATTTAACCAACAACAACTTAAGTATTATAACAAAGTATATAAGTATGTTGAGTAGAACAACAGTCAAAGGTTATAAATTGTGGCTTTCCTTGCAAACTTTAGAATCTTTTTTTTAGGCTACCATTTTACTCTTACCTATATATATTTTTTAAACACAGATCCATAACACAATAAAGGAAGGAAAGGGAAGGGAAGGAAGAGGGAGAGGGAGAGGGAGAGGGAGAGGGAGAGGGAGAGGGAGAGGGAGAGGGAGAGGGAGAGGGAGAGGGAGAGGGAGAGGGAGAGGGAGAGGGAGAGGGAGAGGAAAGGAAAGGAAAGGAAAGGAAAGGAAAGGAAAGGAAAGGAAAGGAAAGGAAAGGAAAGGAAAGGAAAGGAAAAAGTAAGTATTCAAAGTAAATGACATTTAGAGATACTTGCTTAAAAATAGTGCCAGAACAGAGGAAAGGGAGGTTGAGAGACTTGATAAAAGAGGTAAATGGATTAAGAAGTACATATTGGCGGTTACAAAATAGTCATGAGGAATTAAAATACAACATGGGTATATAGGCAATAATCTATTCCAGTGGTTGGCAAACTCATTAGTCAACAGAGCCAAATATCAACAGTACGATTGAAATTTCTTTTGAGAGCCAAATTTTTTAAACTTAAACTATGTAGGTAGGTACATTTTTATGAACTTAATTAGGGTACTCCTAAGCTTGCCTTTGCTAAAAACATCCTCAATCTGATTGAGGTACGTTCGCTGAGGTCGACCCCTTCCAACTCTCACATACACACTCGTCTTGTATACTTGTTTCAGATAGACGAGTGTGGATGGGAGAGTTGGAAGGGGTCGATCTCAGCAAACGTACCTCAAAGCAATGTACCTCCCCCGCACTGCGTATCCTGTGGCCCGCCTGCACTGGTCTCCCTTCGCCCGACCGACACCCCCCACTTCTTCTAATGCTAATTCTTCAAAATAGATTCACCCAGGCCGAAAAACGACTTCTGCGCATGGACCATGAAGTTCAATCACACTGTACGTGTGCCGCCTGCACGTGTTATTTTGTGGAGAGCCACACTCAAGGGGCCAAA
>NW_005871312.1:1147095-1150008 GCF_000147115.1 Myotis lucifugus | reverse complement strand
AGCAGTTAGGAGGAATTGACCTGGATTGTGAGAGGGATGTCCAACTGCCAGTTTAGGCCCGATCCTAAAATGCAGTCGGACATCCCCCAAGGGTCCTGGATTGGAGAGGGTGCAGACCAGGCTAAGGGACCACCCCCTCCCCATGTACAAATTTTGTGCTCCAGGCCTCTAGTATTACAATAACTATGTCTGGTGCCAGGTGGGTAATTGAAATATCAAGAAAACACTTTGTAAAGGGTATGATTGTCTAACCACTATGCTGTACACTTGAAACCAATGCAAAATAATACTGAAAGTAGCTATAATATTATATAATAAAAGCCTAATATGTAAATTGATCAAACAGCAGAATGACCGATAGCTATGACACGCACTGACCACCATGGGCAGACACTCAACACAAGAGCTGCCCCCTGGAGGTCAGTGCACTCCCACAGGAGGAGCACCACTCAGCCAGAAGCCAGGCTCATGGCTGGCGAGTGCAGCGGCAGTGGCGGGAGCCTCTCCTGCCTCTGAGGCAGTGCTAAGGAGCAGCGAGCCCAGCAGTAAGGAGCAGCATGCAGACAGGTGGTAAGTAGCAAGGGCTTCCAGACTGTGAGAGGGATTTCAAACTGCCAGCTTAGGCCTGCTTTCTGTGGAGCGGGGCTAAGCCAGTAGGCGGACATCCTCCAAGGGGTCCTGGACTGTGAGAGGGCTCAGGCTGGGCTGAGGGACCCCTCTGAGTGCACAAATTTTGTGCACTGGGCCTCTAGTAAAAAAATATTACCAGAACATTTATAGTAGCTCCACATAGTCATCAGTAGGAGAGACACAGAAATGCCACTTCTCTGCTTATGACTATTTCAAATGTGGAGTAATACATTTAGTTTAATACTAACACATAACACTGTGGATACAAGTTAATTTATGAATATAAAATTATTTTTACTTTCCAAATATCCAGAAGTTTGGCTTTCATATCAGACTAAAGTTTTAAATTGAAAACTTGAGTGAAATTCACTTTTATTTTATCAACAAATTTCCATGGGACTCTGTATTTCACACTGTGTGCACACATAATGATTCAAACATTTCATATCCTACTTCCAGAGGTAGTAATATCATGCACCCAACAGTGTGCATTTGATTTAAACTGCAATTGAGCATATTTTAGAAACAATCTATTTTAAAATCATATGCACAATTTCAGTGTTGAAAACTTTTATTCTTATGAAAATATATACTTCAGAGTAACAGCTTCAAATATAAAAGGAAATTCAAGAAACTAGATGAAAGTGTTGGTAAGTAGATGATGTACCACTTCTTTGAAATTATTTATATTACTAAAAGTGATATAAGACAAGGCAGGAGATAATGTTCTGTAGCATTTAAATTCAAACAAAATCCATTTGTAGTGGCCATACAATTCAAGTAATATTTTTAGTTTTAATCTTGAAAGGTTTTAATTATTTCATGTCTAAAATGTATTTCTAATATGATTTTTTGAAAGATTATGAAAAATTGGCTTTATTCTGTCTCTGTGCTTTGAGGTAGTAATGAACATTAAAAAATCCGCATATCCATTTATTTATATACCAATGTATAGTTAGAACACACGTTATAGAGTCAGACTCAGTATAATGATGCTTCAGTCAACAATGGACCACATGCATATAAAGTAGTGATTCTGTATGATTATTATGAAGCTGAATTTCCATTAAAAATTGAACTATATGTGGTTCAGAAAGAATTCGTTTTTCTCTGATGAGAACAATATATGTGGGGAGTAGCAATAGATTCCCTCTCACTGACAGCAGCTCAATTTTGAGTGCACCGATTACATCCCAGCGAGTCAGCCCCTAGCCTGTTTCAGCACAAAGGAGCCTGTATCTCCAGCGCTTCATATTGAGAGGGCACTACAGCCTTCCCAGATCTAGTGTGATGGTCTTCAGAGGGCATTGCTTTAACTTCTTTGTTGAGGACCTAAGATCTGATACCAGGGCCATGTCACAGGATCTACTTTAACAAATGCTAAATGCCGTTGCCACTTTAGTAAAAGCTTTCTGTGATAGTGTGAAGCTAACCTGTCCTTGTACTTACAAGCTAAATATTTTTAGCTTATAATGAAGCACAGATCAGTTTTATTTCTTCTATTAATTCAATGATAGATTAGGTCTATGGAACCAAAAACAAATTTCCAAGGTCAAAATTTTGAGTACTCAATTCTACACTCCCACCATATTAAACATCATATATATATATATATATATATATATATATATATATATATATATGTGTGTGTGTGTGTGTATGTGTGTATATATATATATTAGAGGCCCGGTGCACAAAATTCGTGCACTGGGGAGTGGGGTTCCCTCAGCCCAGCCTGCCCCTCTCACAGTCTGGGGGCCCCTCAGTGGATGTCCTACTGACGGCCACAGTCTGGCAGCAGAGGCTCAGAGCAGGCATCCCGTGTGTGTGTGTGTGTGTGTGTGTGTGTGTGTGTGTGTGTGTGTCTGCTGAGGCCTGCCCCAGCTGCATTGGAGGCTCAGAGCAGGCACTGTGTGTGTGTGTGTGTGTGTGTGTGTGTGTGTCCCCGCTGGGGGCCTGCCCCCAGCCAAACCATGGAGGCTTGGAGCAGGCGCCCCTCTGTGTTTATCTCTCAGCCTCCTGGCCTCCACTGCGTGTTGTACTCTCCTTTGAGCTGTGGCCAGGGTGGGGTGCTTTCTGCATGCCATGCTTTCCTGCTCACGGATCGCCGGATCGCCACAGAGACCCGGGGGGCAGGCCCTCCTGGGTGATGCCTGAAGCAGCACTTTCCTGCTCTGGGATCGCCATGGCAACCCAGGAGCAGGCCCACCTGGGGGTGTCTGGCCTCTCTGCACACGGGGGTCCTGGCTTGGGGCAGGGCTTAGGTGGCACACAGGGGCCCCG
>NW_005871312.1:1134198-1146395 GCF_000147115.1 Myotis lucifugus | reverse complement strand
ACCGCAACATTGTTTCAGACACATTGAGAGTGAGACAAAGGCCAGAAACCTGCTTTCAGCAGCCGAGGCCTCAGAGCTAAAGCTGGCCCAGAATTAAAAAAAAAGAAAAAAAGGAGCGGTTGACCTGCTTTCAGCAGCCGAGGCCTGAAAACGGCCCTCAGCCCCTCAATAAAAAAGAAAAAAGAATAAAAGGAGCAGTTGGGAGCTTCAGTCACCCGCCAGCCTGAAAACGGCCCTCAGCCCCTCAGCCAGACTGGCCAGGCACTTCAGTGGGGACCCCCACCCTGATCCAGGAAACCCTTCAGGGCAAACCAGCTGGCCCCCACCCGTGCACCAGGCCTCTATTCTATATAGTAAAAGGGTAATATGCCTCCCAGCACCGGGATCAGCGGAGCCGCGAGGCCTCCCTGCACCGGGATCAGCGTGACAGGGGGCAGCGCCCAAACCCCCTGATCGCCCTGCAGCTCTGTGTGTGACAGGGGGCGGGGCCACAACCTCCCTATCTGCCCTGCTCTGTTCGTGACAAGGGAAGGTGTCCCAACCCCCTGATCAGCCCTGCTCTGTGCCTAATAGGGGGGAGCTCCCCAACCCCCTGATCTCCCTGCGGCTCTGTATGTGACAGGGTGCAGCGCCCTAACCCCCTGATCGGCCCTGCTCTGTGTGTGACAGGGTGCAGTGCCCCAACCCCCTGATCGGCCCTGCTCTGTGGGTGATAGAGGGCGGCGCCCCAACGCCCCCCCCACCCCACGGGCCCTGCTCTGTGTGTGATGGGGTAGAGCCATAACCTCCCCATCGGCCCTGCCCTGAGTGTGACAGTGGTGGCGCCCTAACCCCCTGATCGGCCCTGCTCTGTGTGTGACAGGGTGCGGCGCCCCAACTCCCCCCCGACCCCACGGTCCCTGCTCTGTGTGTGACTGGGTAGAGACATAACCTCCCCATCGGCCCTGCCCTGAGTGTGACAGTGGCGGCGCTCCAACCCCCTGATGGGCCCTGCTCTGTGCATGACAGGGGTCAGCACCCCAACCCCCTGATGGGCCCTGCTCTGTGCGTGTCAGGGGGTGGCGCCGCAACTTCCCTATTGACCCTGCCTTGAGTGTGACAGGGGGCGGTGCCCCAACCCCCCAATCGGCCCTACCCTGAGCGTGACTAGGGGTGGCATCGCAACCTCCCGATCCGCCCTGCTCTGTGCATGACAGGGGGCAGCGCCCCAACTCCCCAATCGGCCCTGCTCTAAGCCCGACCAGGGGCTGCACCTAGGGATTGGGCCTGCCCTCTGCCACCCGGGAGCAGACCTAATCCAGCAGGTCATTATCTCCCGAGGGGTCCCAGACTGCAAGAGGGCACAGGATGGGCTGAGTGACCCCCTCTCCCCCCTGAGTGCACAAATTTTTGTGCACCGGGCCTCTAGTGTATATATATATATATATATATATATATATATATATATATATATATAGCGAAGATCCTTAATCTGATCACTGTTCCAATGTTCCAACATGCAGTAGCCCAAACCACATTGCCATGACAATCCCCTAAATTCCTTATCTCTGTATCTTGATTTTTAATTCCTACTGATCCTCTGGCCACCTTTCACTCCCTCCTTATAGTCACTATCATGATGATCTACACCTGACCCAGAGAGTTCCTCCTCAGTATTTCTAATCAATTCAACCCACATCTCATGTTCATGGAGCAGCATTAACAGCTTTGATATTGTATTTCTGACCCTGCCAGTTGGAAGCAGGATGTGGGTTTGTGGGACAGTTACAAAATCTACTGTAGCATACAGTAATGCCCTAGCCTTCACATTCTTTCACTGTGCATTCACTGACTCACTCAGAGCAACTTCCAGTCCTGCAAACTCCTTTCATGGTAAGTGCCCTATACAGGAGTATCATTTTTTATCATTTATATCATATTTTTACTGTACATTTTCTACATTTAGATATGTTTAGGTACACAAATACTTATTTCCATTTTGTTACAATTGTCTTCAGTATTCAGTACAATATGCTGTACAGGTTTGTCACACAGGAACGGGAGGCTATCTTGTACAGCCTATGTGTGTAGTAGGCTATGCAACCTATGGGTGGGCAAGTGCACTTTATGTTCCCATAATATTGCAGTTGCCTAACAACCATTCATCAGAACAGATCCCTGTCTTTAAGCAACACATGACTAAATATTCATTTGGTTATTATTAAGCTAAAAAGCTCAATTGACCATATGAATCTCCAAAAAATATAGCAGAGTAAGGGAGGATATAATTCTCAACAAATGTTATACAAGGGGAAAATGTAGCTTAAAAAAAACACACATGAAATGCTATGGGATTTCATAGAAAGAAAAAAAATATTTGTGTTTGAGGAACCAAGGAAAACTTCATGAAGGAATTTCTATTTGAACCAGGAAATAGAGAAATTCTTTGAATCGTGGGAAAATGGGAAGTTAAATTTATTCAAGTCTATAAGAAAACAATTGGGAAAATATATGGCAGCTCGGCTGATGTGACACAGTGGCTGAGAATCAATCATAAACCAGGAACTCAGTTCTATTCCATGTCAGGGCACGTCCCCGGATTGTGGGCTGGATCCCCAGTAAAGGCCATGCAGGAGGCAGCTGATCAATGATTCTCATCATTGGTGTTTCTATCTCTCTCTCCCTCTCTTCCTCTCTGAAATCAATAAAAATATATTTTTTAAAAAGAAATATACAGCAACAAAAAATATTTGGACTAGAAAAAATTATAGATTCCATATTTTTAATACTAGAACATATATCCGTTCTTCCAGGAATTATTTTGAACTCAGAACAAACATATTTTGCACTTTATAGTCTACAATCATGTATTTTTAATTAAATAACATTTTAAAATTGACTTTAGAGTGGTAAAAGAAACAAAGTTTGCTAATTGAGAATATGAGTTCCTAGCATGGGTTTTGCACACTACTTCAATATGCTTTCACAAATTATCAAAGCATGTGTGACCACAAAGAGATAGCATATATTTTAAATTATTAAAAAATATGGCAATATTTCTTTGTGAGCCAAATATTTTCTGGTTGTGATATGTAACTATAAAGAGGAAGAGAGAGAGAGAGAAAGAGAGAGAAAAAAATAGAGAGATTAAAGAAAATATTTTAACAATGATTTCACATACTTCTTACACATGAAATAGCAATAACTATATTTTTATTAGATGTTAAAGTTTCATAAAATGAACACTAGATTTTTGTATTCAATTTTTATATTCTGAATTGAAAATTTATAGGTAAGTATATCAAATGAATTATTTTTTGCCATATGGTTATGCATGTTCATGTTCCTGTGTATGTATAATTCTTTATCATTTGAGTCAATTCTTGAAAGTAAAATGAATTGATTATTATATTTGATACAAGTTAATTACTGTACATTTCTTCAGAGGTAACTCCATAATAGCTCAATTTTAAAACAAAATGTAGAATTCAGTTTTAAATACTGCAGTCATGTAAAAAATCTTTGATTAAATTAAAACAAGCAGAGTTGTTGTTTTGTTCTATTAGCATCATGAAAAATCTTTTCTAAGTATAGGTATTTACTAAACAGTAATTCTAAAAATAATTGCAATAAACTTGATCCCAGGAAGAATTCATAAGACCTAATTTAACACTATTTTTGTTTTTGAAACAAGTTTTTTCATGATGGTTTATAATAAGTTAGCAAAATAGAAATAATAAACTAATGCAAAATCACGTTCAAAATTAAAGGTTGAAATAATAGTTTAAATGGTAAAAATATCTTTTATAATCACCTTGAAAGCATGTTTGTAAATTTTAAAACATGCATTCAATCTGAAAATATATAAATTGGTCTTCTTGGGAAGGTGTATATATTGCTTTAAAATAACATTTTAAAAGAGCGTGAGTTCTATTAGAGGTCATGAAAAACAAAATGACTAGGATTTTGTATTAAATGTTCAACAAGAATTACAGATACTACTTTATTTTTTTCTAAATCAATTTTTAAAAATGAGACAGGTTTTGACCTAATTTTTTTACTTTAAATTTTTTTGCTAAATTTATTAGGGTGACATTGGTTAATAAAATTATGTAGATTTCAAGTGTACAATTCTATGATACATCATCTATATATAGCATTGTGTGCCCACACCCACAGTCAAATCTTCTGTTACCATACATTTGGCCCCCTTTACCCTTTACTACCCCCAACTCACTCTCCTCTGGTAATCACCATAGAGTTGTCTGTGTCTATGAGTGTTTGTTTTTCTTTGTTCATTTATTGCTTTCAGTTTCATATCCCACATATGAGTGAAATCATATTATTCTTGATTTTTTCTGTAGGACTTATTTTGTTTAGCATGCTATTCTCAAGATCCATTCATGTTACAAATGGCAGTGTTTCTTTTTTTATGGCTGAGTAGTATTGCATTGTATATATTGCATTTTCTTTATCCATGATGTATGCACGCTGTGTCCATTGCATCATTAAATCAAATTATTTTTAATTTCTTCAAGTCTCTAGTCTTGATCTATTAGAGCATTTTTGATTGTTCAGAGGGTCCAAATAACAAACATATCTCACGTCCTTTCTTTGGAGTAAAGAAATTTTACCTATTTCTTTCTTACCCTCTGTTTTAAAAATTTCTTTCTACCTTATCCTCTAGTCTTTCCATCTTGATGACTTTCTTATTTTGATCTAATTGGGTTTAGATTGAAAACCTCTGCTTAAGATATATTATTGACTTAGCACCTATCTAGGAAAATATTCTAGAGACCTATACTATACAAGCGCTTAAGAGATGTCACATCGAAGGAACCAAGATGGCGGCATAGGTAAACACCTGAACTTGCTGCCGCACACAACCACATTAAAACTACAACTAAAAGACAAAATTAATATCATCCAGAACCATGGGAAGGTTGACTGAGTGAAAATTCTACAACTAGAAGGAAAGAGAAAAGAGCATTGAGTCTGGTAGGAGGTGCAGAGGTGTGGAAGTGTGGAGGTACGGAGGTGCACACAAAAGGGACTGGCAGCTGGGTATACTGTTGTCTTTTTCAATCAGGAGGGAGATACATGCTCCTGACTGCTCTGAATCCCAGTTCCGGGCAAGAATCTGGGGACCCAGACTCATATGGAGAGAAACTGGACTGTCTGGCATCGGGCCGGAACATGAGGGTGGTTTTCTCTCAGAGGTGCTTGCAGCAGTCATTGTTCCTGCATGGGGCCGCGGGACACAGAGACCCAGGGACCTATATGGGGGAGGGCTGAAGGGCAACCATTGCTGTTTGCTCCACCCTGGTGATTCCCTGAGACCTCGCCCCACCCAATTTACAACCCCACCCAAGCTGTGTGCAGAGTTTTTTGCATACAAATTGCCTAGCCTTTATCCACCTAAAAACCTGTCATACTGCAGCTGGGTAAGAGAACCCCAGAGCTTCCAAAATAAGGCCTAAGGCTCATCAGCAGCCTGCATTGTTTCATAGCTGCACCTCATCTGGGCACCTCCAAACCCCAAACAAAGAAGAGGAATCTGCAGAGCTCCCTGTAGCTCCTGCTGGGTGGCCTCAGGCAGTGGCTAACTTTGCACCTCCTTGGAGATCCAAGAGCCAGTGTACCCAGTTGTCAGAGTGAGACCATCCAGATTATAACTCCTCACATCCATAAGAGACACACTCAGGGGGCAGACTCAGTGAGCGCCAAAACCCCACTGAAGCAAGTCCTGCCCCATAAGGGTGTCTCCAGCACAGAAGTTCTCCCATTGTAGACACAGCTGGTCCTCATAGCCAATTGGCCTGGAGGTCAATTCCTCCCAGTGATACCAATAGCAATCAAGGCTTAACTACAACAAGACTGTGCACACAGCCCACAAAGGGGTGCACCAAGACTGTCAACTTCAGGTAATTAGGGAGGCTGAGCCACTGGGCCCTATAGGACACCTAGTACACAAAGACACTCTATCAACACAGGGAAACAGCCAAAATGTGAAGACACAGAAACAGATCACAAATGAAAGAAGTGGAGGAAAGCAAACTACTGGATATAGAGTTCAAAAGCACAGTTATAAGGTTACTCAAGAATCTTCTAGAAACCTCCGAGAAATATAGTGAGACCCTCAAGGATATGAAAAGGACCAATTAGAAATTAAGCATACACTGACTAAAATAAATAATAATATACAGAGATCCAACAGCAGACTAGAGGATCCCAAGAATCAAGTCAAAGATTTGAATACGAAGAAGCAAAAAACACCCAACCAGAAAAGCAAAAGGAAAAAAATAATACAAAAATATGAAGATAGTGCAAGGAGCCTCTGAGACAACATCTAGCGTACCAACATCCAAATTATAGGGGTGCCAGAAGAATAGAGAGAGCAATATATTGAAAACCTATATGAAGACATAATGACAGAAAACTGGTGAAAGAAATAGACTTACAAGTCCAGGAAGTGCAGAGAACCCCAAAAAAAAGGAATCCAAAGAGGACCACACCAAGACACATCATAATTAAAATGCCAAGGGCAAAAGACAAAGAGAGAATCTTAAAAGCAGCAAGAGAAAAACAGTTACCTACAAGGGAGTACCAATACGATTGTCAGCTGATTTCTCAACAGAAACTATGCAGGCCAGAACAGAGTGGCAAGAAATATTCAAAGTGATGAATAGCAAGAACCTACAACCAAGATTAGTCTACCCAGCAAAGCTATCATTCAGAATTGAAGCTCAGTTAAAGAGCTTCACTGATAAGAAAAAGCTAAAGGAGTTCATCACCGCCAAACCAGTATTATATGAAATGCTGAAGGGTATTCTTTAAGAAGAGGGAGAAGAAGAAAAAGGTAAAGATAATAATTATGAACAACAAAGTGACAACAAATATGTATCTATCAACAAGTGAATCTAAAAATCAAGTGAATAAAAAATCTGATGAACAGAATAAACTGATGAGTAGAATAGAATCAGGGGCATAGAAAGGGAATGGATTGACAATTCTCAGGGGGTAGGGGGTGTAGGGGATGCGGGAAGAGACTGGACAACAATCGTACACCTATGGACGAGGACAGTGGGGTGGGGAGTAAGGGCAGGGGTGGGGTGGGAATGGGTGGAGGAGAGCTATGGAGGGAAAAGAGGAACTGTAATAATCTGAACAAAGAAGATTTATTTAAAAAGAGAGAGAGAGAGAGAGAGAGAGAGAGAGGTCACATCAAGCTCATTGGAGGTTTTAAACATAATTTGCCACTCTCAAAAGAACACCAATAGATGCCCCACTCACATGAACACCTCTACTGCCATCACTCTTTTATTGGGAAATACATCATACTTTTATGAAGATCATCACGAATTTTATATGGTTTGTTATGCATATATGAATTAGCTAACTTTCAGAGGTTTCAGATTGAGGGAAGAAAAAAGAATTCCAGGTAAATGAAGTAAAGAAGTCATATTACAAAAAAAAAAAAGTAACATGCCAACAGAAATCACCTTGATAAGCTTTAGGTACAATCAATCTTCTTGTCTGCAATTCTTCTTAGGTTCAACATTGATTTCCATAGCCTTTCCTAGTAGACAATGAATTTTAAATGTGTGCCAATAGCGGTTGGCACAGAGTTTTATGAAATGGATGAATGCTTTCACATTTTTGACTTCAACTTTCATTGTCTCTTTCTCAAAGTTATATTTTTCTTCCTTGGTTAGAAAATCAAAGAATTTACTTTTCAGGTTTTATCTTTGTACTTCTCTTGAGGATATGGTGGTGGAGAGTTTGGTCACCTTGTAAGTATTGAGGAAATCACAATTAAATGATCTTTTAAGGCATGTTTCAGGATGTGCCCATGTTCCTCGAAGAATACAGGTCTTAGGTAAGGATTTGAATTTAAAACTGTTAATGTTATATAACATCATAGAATATTAAAACTATGAGAGATCATAAAGTTAATTCTATACTGATAACCTTGTTTTATCTGAAAGAAAAAAGCTTCAAAGTGACAGAATCTAGCCCAAAGTCACAATGTCTGTTAGCAACTGAAGATAGACAGAAACTTAGGCCTCCTGATCTAACATAATCTTTTGTAGTTAACTGGATATGGAATTTTTCATACATCAAAGTAGTGATGATATAACAATGAATCATCCACCTTGACTAATGACCATAATGTAAGACTTGCTTACCATAACAAAAGTAAATGCAGTAAGCAGATTTCTTGAATTTAAGAGGCTGTAATGTCTTTCTATGGTCTGCAATGTAATGCAACCCTGGTCTTTTTAATCTGCTTATGTTGTAGTTACCAGATCTATGATAACTGGTAGGAGGATATTAACTTATATTTTAGATAAATATTTTAATTTATATGTTATGGGAAATTTAATATCTAAGAAAAAAATCTATCAATACCCAAATCCTAATATATAAAAACCCAAGATCCGTAACAATTGACTGAAGGCTCGACCAAACACTGGAAGTCAGTCCTGCATTCAGTGCTGGATTGAACATTTTTCAGCACTTTCAATGAACATAGGTAGTGGTGTGCAATTAATAGAGTGAGTTTGGTAAGACTTAATGGCGTAAGTTTCTTTTTATGGAAAGTTTCTTTGAAATAAAGAAATAGAATTAAAAAACCAATTATGAAAAAATGTCAATAAATATAGGAAACAGAAAATCCTACCATGTAAGTTACATATGATATGTTTTTATAAAGAATTCGGTATTAAAAGGGAGTGAAGCTGTTAATTTGACATGTTATAATCACAGATGAAGGATCTAAACAACCCAGTTGAGGGAACCACTTCACCAGTTTGACTCTGATGTTTCATCAGTAATAAGGATAAAATAAAATCTCCCTTAACTATTTCCCACAGCTACTCTGGGGACAAGTTAAAATGGTGATTATAAAGTGTCTTGAAAATACAATTTCAAATAAAAAACTAGATGCCATGATAATTAGTTCTAAATGTTAATGAGCTCTCATAAATGTCTAAAATTAATATTGTTTTTATTTTAAAAAGCCAAGTATTTCTTTTCCTTTTCAGTTCTCCTTTACATTTTATTCTTTCAATATTTTCTAATGAACATATGGGGATAATTTTCTTTTATTACATATATGAAACACACACACATACACAACACAGACACATTTTTCTATGCCATATTGGTGACATTTTCTCTGTAACTACACACTTCCCCAATATAATTATTCATCCTTGATTTTTTTTTTTCCTTGCGAGTGCCAGGCGGGACCACGGTGCATGGAAGCAAAGAATTTTCAGAGAAGCTGCCCTGATGACAACGACTGGCACCCCACCTAGGTCTGGCACCCCTGCTCACCTGCTCCACCAATCCTGCCACAGCAGATGCCAGCCATGTTCCACGTGCGCCCCCGGTTGTCAGCACAGGTCATAGCAACCAGTTGTTTGGTTGTCCGCCATTCGGTCTATTTGCATATTAGTCTTTTATTATATAGGATAATACTGTCATATTTGTAAATTGCTAAGAGATGTCTTAAAAGTTTTCATCAAAAGAAAAACAATTAACTATATATAGTGATGTATGGTCATTTTGCAATATATGCAACTATCAAATAATTATGTTATACAACTGATACAATTATAATATTATATATCAATTACAACTGAATAAAAAAGATTGTAGGAAAAGTGTAACTTGCATATGTAAAAAAACACCATGTTGCCCTGGCCAGTGTGATTTAGTGGTTAGAGCAGGGGTCCTCAAACTTTTTAAACAGGGGGCCAGTTCACTGTTCCTCAGACCATTGGAGGGCCGGACTATAGTTTAAAAAAAAAAACTATGAACAAATTCCTATGCACACTGCACATATCTTATTTTGAAGTAAAAAAACAAAACAGGAACAAATACAATATTTGTATTTGCATGTGGCCCGCGGGCCGTAGTTTGAGGACCCCTGGGTTAGAGCATAAGCTCTCCCACCAAAGAGTCCTGTTTTTGTTTCCTGGTCAAGGGCACATACCTGGGTTGCAGGTTCAATCCCTGCCCCAATAGGGGCACTGGGAGGAAAATAATCAATGTGTCTCTCTCACATCAATGTTCCTCTCTCTCTCTCTCTCTCTCTCTCTCTCTCTCTCTCTCTCTCTCTCCCTTCCACTCTCTCTGAAAATCAATGGAAAAAATATTCTCAGGTAAGGATGAACAAAAAAAGAACCACCAAGTAATTCTCCACACTTCACCACAACTAAAGAAATACTTTGATATGAAAAAAATGGATGTAGAATGTCCACATATATCTTTGTCATTAAAAAAAAAATCAACACGCAAATCAACTTAAAGAATGACTCAAACCAAGGGAATATGGAAATCAATGTTTGAAGCACCTGATAATAAACATTGAAACTATTAAACCTAAAATTTATTTTTAAAAATTTACTATAAATTTAAATATGTGTAATTTATTGTTTAAGATCTTGTACAGTGGAGCCTTGACTTACAAGTGTCCCGACTAACGAGTTTTTTGAGATATGAGCCATCTCTTGGCCGATTTTTTGCTTTGAGTTGCGAGCTAAAATTCGGGTTATGAGCCAGCTTCAGATACCCCACCGCTAGTTGGCTCAGTGAACGTCACAGTGAACGCCACAACATCAGCCCAGCATCACGTGTCTCACTCATTCACTTTTTGATTTGACATACGAGTAATTTGAGTTACGAGCTTGATCATGGAACGAATTAAACTCCTAATTCAAGGCTCCACTGTACTTAGTTTTTTTACCCATTTTGAATTAATTTTTGTACATAGATACAAACCGTAGTCTACTTTCATTCTCTTGCATGCGGCTTTTCAATTTTCTCAACACCACTTATTGAAAAGGCTTTCTTTACTCCATTGTATGTTTTTTATTTACTTGTCAAAAATTATTTGCCCATACACATGTGGTTTTATTTCTGGGCTCTCAATTATATTCCATTGGTCTGTAGGTCTGTTTTTCTGCCAACACCTCACTTTTTAAAAAATTAAGTTTAATAAGGTGACATCTAATCTAATAAAAGAGAAACATGCAAATTGACTGTACCTTCTCTACACCCACAAGCCACACCCACAAGCCAATCAAGAGCAAATATGCAAATTAGCCTAACTAAGATGCTGGCGGCCATGGAGCTGGAGCGTTGCCCCTGGCAATGGAGGAAGCCAAGCTTTCCGCCTGCCCTGCTGGCTCTGAGCTCCACTCAAGGCTATAAAGTTTCAATTATAGAAGATAAATAAATCCCAGATACCTGCTTCCAGCCTGAGGCCATGGCCAACCTGAAAATGGCCATCAGTCCCTCACCCAGGCTGGCCAGGCACCCAGCGGGACCCCCACCCTGATCCAGGACACTCTTCAGGGCAAACCAAACAGCTCCCACCTGTGCACCAGGCCTCTATCCTATATAATAAAAGGGTAATATGCAAATTGACTCTAACAGCAGAACGACTGGGAATGACTGGTCACTATGACACACACTGACCACTAGGGGGCAGATGCTCAATGCAGGAGCTGCACCCTGGTGGTCAGTGTGCTTCTCACAGGGGGACCTCTGCTCAGCCACAAGCCAGGCTGATGGCTGTCAGCACAGTGGTGGTGGTGGGAGCTTCTCCCGCCTCCTCAGCAGCACTAAGGATGTCAGACTGCAGCTTAAGCCTGCTCCCCACTGGCAAGTGGACATCCCCCAAGGGATCCTGAGATGCCAGAGGGATGTCTGACTGCCAGCTTAGGCCTGATACCCCAGGGAGCGGGGCTAAGCCAGCAGGTGGACATCCCCCGAGGGGTCCCAGACTGTGAGAGGGCACAGGCCGGGCTGAGGCACCGGCCTGAATGCACAAATTTTTTTGCACTGGGCCTCTAGTATATTAATAAGATTATACAGGTTTCAAGTGTACATTTCCCATGCTGTTTTTATATATATATATTTTATTGATTTTTTTACAGAGAGGAAGGGAGAGAGATAGAGAGTTAGAAACATTGATGAGAGAGAAACATTGATCAGCTGCCTCCTCCACACTCCCCACTAGGGATTTTCCCACAACCAAGGTACATGCCCTCGACCAGAATCAAATCCGGGACCCTTAGGTCTGCAGGCCGATGCTCCATCCACTGAGCCAAACTGGTCAGGGCCCCAGGCTGTTTTTTTATTTAATTTTTTATTGTTGAAAGTATTACATGTGTCTCTTCTTCCCCCATTGCCTCTCCTTGACC
>NW_005871312.1:1127193-1134098 GCF_000147115.1 Myotis lucifugus | reverse complement strand
AGCCCGGCCTGTGCCTCTCACAGTCTGGGACCCCTCGGAGATAACAACCTGCTGGCTTAGGCCTGCTCCCGGGTGGCAGAGGGCACGCCCAATCCCTAAGTGCAGCCCCTGGTCAGGCTCAGAGCAGGGCCGATTGGGGAGTTGGGGCACTGCCCCCGTCATGCACAGAGCAGGGTGGATCGGGAGGTTGCGTTGCCACCCTCAGTCACGCTCAGGGTAGACTGATTGGGGGGTTGGGGCACCGCCCCCTGTTACACTCAAGGCAGGGTCGATGGGGAGGTTGCGGCGCCACCCCCTGTCGTGCACAGAGCAGGGCCGATTAGGGGGTTGGGGTGCTGCTCCCTGTCATTCACAGAGCAGGGCCGATCAGGGGGTTGCGGCGCTGCCCCCTGTCACTCACAGAGCAGGGCCCATCAGGGGGTTGAGGAGCTCCCCCCTGTCACTCACAGAGTAGGGCAGATAGGGGAGTTGGGGCACCGCCCCCTGTCACACACAGAGCAGGGCGGATCAAGGGGTTTGGGCACTGCACCCTGTCACACTCAGGGCAGGTCCAATGGGGAGGTTATGGCTCTACCCTGTCACACACAGAGCAAGGCCCGTGGAGGGGGGTTGGGGCGCCACCCTCTATCACCCACAGAGCAGGGCCGATCAGGGGGTTGGGGCGCGGCCACTGTCACACTCAGGGCAGGGCCGATGGAGAGGTTATGGCTCTACCCTTTCACACACAGAGCAGGGCCCGTGGGGGCGGGGGGTTGGGGCACCGCACCCTGTCACACACAGAGCCGCAGGGCAATCGGGGGATTGTGGAGCTCCCCCCTATCAGGCACAGAGCAGGGCTGATCAGGGGGTTTGGGATCTGCCCCCTGTCACGCTGATCCCGGTGCCGGGAGCCTAGCTGCTCCGCTGATCCCAGTGCCGGGAGGCATATTACCCTTTTACTATATAGGATAGAGGCCTGGTGCACGGGTGGGGGCCGGCTAGTTTGCCCTGAAGGGTGTCCTGGATCAGGGTGCAGGTCCCCACTGGGGTGCCTGGCCAGGCTGGCTGAGGGGCTGAGGGCTGTTTTCCCGCTGGCAGTTGACTAAAAGCTCCCAACCGCTCCTTGTTTTCTTTTTTTTTTTTTTTTTTTATTCTGGGCCAGCTTTAGCTCTGAGGCCTCGCTGCTGAAAACATGGATACAATGTTGCGGTCCGGGGCTGACTGAAAGCCGGTTTTGTTTAGCTTCTTATTTGCAACATAGTAATAGTTGCTTAGAGTTGCAGTTGAGAGTCCGGCAAGTGAGGCGGGGAACGTTGGAGTTCGCCATCACTGGAGCAAGCAAGCCTCCCTGCTCACTTCAGTGCATGGCTGCCGGCCGCCATCTTGGCTGACAGTTAATTTGCATAAGGATACGCTGATTAGCCAATGGGAAGGGTAGCGGTCCTACGCCAATTACCATGTTTCTCTTTTATTAGTGTAGATTTTATTGATTTTTTTACAGAGAGGAAGGGAGAGGGATAGAGAGTTAGAAATATCGATGAGAGAGAAACATTGATCAGCTGCCCACCCCCCAGACATGAATTTCATGCACCAGGCCTCTAGTCTATATATATAAAAAGCCAGCAACAGGAACGCTGTAGCAACCAGAATGACCAGTTGCTATGATGCCCATTGTGGCCAGCAAACCAGCCGGATCTGGAGGTGGGGCCAGCCAATCCCCCCTGCCCCTCTTCCCTGCCAGCCCTGCCACTGATCACCCCCCCAGCCCCAATAGGGGGTGGGGCCGGGCAGCCAACCTTCTCCAGCCCATCCCCCTGCCCGGCCTCCCCACCCTGATCAGGGGTGGGGCTGGCTGGCCAACTGCCTGCAGCCCCACTCCCTGGCAGGCCCCGCCCCCAATGGGCCCCCACCACCCTGATTGGCCCATGGCCCCTCCCTCCAGTCAGCTCTGCCCCCGATCAGCCCCCTGACTCTGATCAGCAGGGCTGAACCACCCACAGTCCCTCCCCCAGGCCTCCGGCCCCTGATCAGCCTCCCTACCCCATTTGGAGGTGGGACCAGCCAGCCCACCTCCCATAGCTCCTCCCCACAGCTGGCCTCACTCCCAGTCAGCCCCCACCACCCGATTGGCCCACAGCCCCTTCCCCCAGCCAACTCTGCCCCTGATCACCCCCCACCTCAATCTGGGGCTGGGACTGCTGGCCAACCTCCCACCATCTCCTCCTCCCTACAGGCCCAGCCCCAATGCACCCTGATTGGGGCTGGGTTAGCTTCACCCCGCCCATACACAAATTCATGCACTGGGCCTCTAGTAGGTAATAAGTGTTGAAGAGGTTGTGGAGGAAAAGGACTCCTATTTCACTGTTGGTGGGAATATGAACTGGTACAGCCATTATGGGAAACAGTATGGAAATTCCTCAAAAAATTAAGAATGAAATTACCATATGACCTACCAACCCCTCTTCTTGGTATCTACCTGAAAAATTTAGAAACATTTATTCACAGAGATACATTCATCCCTATGTTTATTGCAGCATTATTTGTGGTGACCAAGACATGGAAACAACCAAAGTGTCCTTTAATAGATGACTTTATAAAGAAGATGTGGTACATATATACAATGAAATACTACTCAGCCACAAGAAAAGATGAAATACTGCCATTTGCAACAACATAGATGGACCTTGAGACTATCATGCTAATTGAGTGGGATATTTGCATAGAGTTTAGAAATGTAAGCAATTAAAAATAAGTCAGTCAGAAAAAACTCAGAACCATATGATTTCACTCATATGTGGAATATAAAACTGAAACTAATAGTCTCAGGCAACAGTATGGTGGTTACCAGAAGGAAGAGGGGTGGGGGAATAATAGTAAAGGAGACCAAATATATAGTGACAAAAGATGATTTGACACACACAGTGAAATATACAGATAATGTGTCATAGAAATGTACACTTGAAATCTATATGATCTTATTAATAAATGTCTCACCAATAATGTTAATAAAGAAGGAAAATATATAAATGTATATATAAGAGAGGCTGTAACTGTAGTGAATAAATTTGAAAGAAAAGAGACATTAAGTAATATAATTATAAATAAACAACTTGGGCTTGAAAGCTATAGAGCTCTAACCAACACACACTGAACATTAGAAAAATATATTTTTAGAGAATCTGATAATTAAAAAAATATTTTAAATTGATTTAAAAAGTAATTAAATTAACAATGAATGTATTTGACATATTTTTATGTTAATCAAACACTTAGGGAGAAAAAAGTATAGGCCTCTACAGATCTTAGTCCAATAGGACACAGATTTGAAATTTACACTGTAATGTAGTTAAAATTGACATTAATTGTAATAAGGATAATAATGATATATTTAATAATTACTTTCTATATGCTAGAACATGACCTCAGTGCTTTACATACTTTAAATCTCTAAACTTCACAGTAAATATATTATGAAATGATACAGAATAATGTCTTGAGTCTTCTCTCTACCTGAATTCCCATTAATTTCACCTTTCAATTATGTCCTCTTATATTAAATCCATTATAAAGTACAACTGGTTCTGCCTCCAACCTATATTTCAAATATGTTCATTTCATTTCCCATGGCCTCAATTCTACCACAAGTCAACATCTTCTCTCGCTTGGAATACTGAATTTGCCACCTTAATGATTAATTTTCATAGAATGTGTCAGAGTTATTTTATTGAATATAAATTTGATCTTGCCTTTCCTTTGCTTAAATCCTCCAACATCTTCCCACTGAACTTTCAATAAAATTTAAACTCTATATTGAATTCTAAATCTTATAGAATGGAGTCCTTGCTTACATTTCTAAACTCACCTTATGCAAATATCCCACTCAATTCAGTCACTCTGGCCTTTTTCCTGTTCTTCACTATAATAATAACTTTTCCCATTATTTTACATTTGCTGGTTCTTACATGAAAGCTATTCCCAAGGTGTTTTAATTGGCCGACACCTTCCCATTTTGCAAGTATCTGTCAAATGCAATTTCCAAAGAAAAGTTATCCCTAAGTATTCCATCTAAACTAAGTAATGATCCATTACCATCTATCATTTACTTCTATGTTTTTCAAAACATATTAAAAAGTTGAAATGATTTTTATTTGTTTTATGAGTTTATTTATTTAATTATTTCCAAAAGGACTAAGATCCTTCATGGATCTGACATTGCCTATCTTTCTTTTAATATTTCCTGGGCCTAAAACACTGACTTGTGTGTAGAAAACAATAAACATGTAAAATAACATTTTGTGTTGAAATTATATAAATGGTGGAGTTGCATCTTTCGCAGGGTAGGATTCTAATGTCAAACAGGAAAGTAAAATTAGATATAATGAAAATGGTAACCTCAAATATTCTTTCATTATTAATAATTACAAGGTACACATTTTGTGTGTAGCTAACACTCTCTGTAGACAACAGTAGTGGCTCTAATGTTTTATTGGTCATGTTTTCCCCATGGCAGTCGAATAAATATTTGAGAAATATTTTTATGATCTTTTTCATGATTTTCTTCAACTAGCTTTGATAATTAAGGTTTACTTATAAGCGATTTTCCAGTGTTGTTTCCCCCCTCCTTCTTCTCCTTCTCCTCCTCCTCCTCCTCCTCCTCCTCCTCCTCCTCCTCCTCCTTCTTCTTCTTCTTCTTCTTCTTCTTCTTCTTCTTCTCTACCTTTTTTTAATTATGAGGGAGGAAAAGTGATTATTTTTAAGTGACTAAGTATTTCACAAATTATCACCTTATTTATGGTATATAAATTTAAAGAAACATTAATAATTTCTCACCCCCCTAAATCATACCCTTTCATTTACTGATGATGCAACAATACAAAACATATACATAAAATAAGATTAAAAATCAATAATAAGGTATTTAACATTTCTGAATAACTTGAGTCACAAAGGAATGATTTTGATGGAGCACCTAAATGAGTGATGGTCTCACAGATATGGAGGTAGAGCAAGTAATGGGTGAGAAAACAAAAGGATTTCACTTTTAGACAGGTTAGATGTGAGATTATTTAAAGAATCCAAGTAGAATATTGCAAGTATTATATGCAAGTATAAAGTTTAGGAGAGAAATTGGAAAGCGATTAAAATTTTGTAGTCACCGCTTTAGACGGAGTATATAAAATGTGGACGTGGTGAGATAACTAAAGGATTGAGAACAGAGAAAAATGAGAATTGACACTGCACTTTGTACAATTCACAATTGAATATTTTGTGGGTGGCAAAACAGGAAAAGCTGGTAAAGAGAATGAGCAATAGGAGGAGGAAAACCAGGAGAGTGTGAAATGTCCATGAAGTTTCTAGTTAAATGCTATACTTCTGGAGCTTTACTTGATGTACATAATGCAAATGAACAACTTTTTATTTCTCTCTCTCCATATGTATCTGTTCTGTGAGTGCATGTGCTAAATAACAATGTAAATGTTAATGTGTCACAGCCAAATGTTTTATAACCACTTTACAGTGCTTATTTCCTAAAGTTAAATACTTCTCTTTTAGCATGAAAATTTTTACAACAGTTTCTAATGAACTAAATGTATTATTTTTTATTACTTTATGCTCAGTTTTCCTCTTATTCGATACTGGAGTAAGTGAACTTGAGTGCACAATTTGATACAATATATCTCTTTTATTTTCTTTTAAAAATAGGCATAAACTTAATGAAAGGGTTATTTTTATTGTTTCCTCTCCAATTGTTTATGCCTCAAGTCAATGTCCTTCAAAGTACATGTTTGCTTTTCATTTTGTGTACCACGGAGTAAATGTCAAGTGCCATGTATTCTTGCCACTTCTGTGTCTAAGTTGATTATCCTATATAATAAAAGCCTAATATGCAAATTGTCCCCTCAACCAGGAGTTCAACCAGGGGACAGAGCCAGTGGGCCAACTGCCTGCAGACCCTCCCCCTGGCTGGCCCCACCCTGGCCAGCAGTGGCGGTAGGCAGCCAGGGGATAGGAGGCCCCAGCCGGCAGCCAGCAGCCGTTAGGGACCCTGCTCATGCACAAATTTCATGCACTGGGCCTCTAGTATATTTAGAAAAGACAATTTAGGTATAAAATTAGTTTTAATATTTTCTTATATATAGTATATGTTTTTGTGTCTCTGAGAGCAAGATATTTTATTCATATTTTATGTACTTACACATCACAGACTATTCTCCAAGATTAATCATTTGGGCATAGTTTATAATAGAAAAATACTCAAGATCTTCTAAGAATAATACACAAGCCTTCACACATATGCCACACTGATCCACATGCCAACTAGCATTCTCTAATAAGCAGTATTTTTCAAAAGGAAATCATAAAATTATTTTTAGGTAAAGTCAACCACAGAAAATGTATGACTCAAGGGAAAAATTATTTAGTGATAGTTCCTTTTCAATAGTTTAGAGATCTTGCTCCCCAAAAAACCTATGACTTACATACATAATCATTTACTAGTTGTATATGAGTAATCGAAGAGTATATTAGTAATAATTAAAATTAAATTATTTTTATGTAGAAATGTTATGCATAATTTTATTTTTCATGGTGATTTTAATAACTATTTTATCCCCTTTATACATTTAATATTATAATATTTATATAGAAGTATGGTTAGTACTCAATTGAAATATGAAGCTAAACTGTCACTAAAATCAGCAATCATCAGTTCTTATTTATTTTATGGTCATGAATGCTTTTATCTATTTCCCTACATATATACATTCATATTATTTCATACTAGGGTCCCAGTGCACAAATTTGTGCACCTTGAAAAGAACTGTGGGCCACAAGGCTGCAGTGGGCACAGGGGCAGGTCTTGGTCCATCCTCTGCGCCCTGGCATGGTCTCTTTTGCAGTGGCCCCTGGTCCCCTGTCTGCTGGCA
>NW_005871312.1:1068107-1127022 GCF_000147115.1 Myotis lucifugus | reverse complement strand
GTGCCGACATTGTTGTTTAATGGTAACCAACTGGTGGTCCGCAGACCACTGTTGGTCCATGAGGTCCAAAAGGTTGGCAACCACTGGAATATGTAGGGAAAACTATTAAAATTTAATTTTAGCTCATAAGCATGGCTCAGTGGTTGAGTATCAATCTATGAACCAGGAGGTCAAGGTTGGATTCCTGGTCCAGGCACATGCCCAAGGTTGTGGGCTTGATCTCCAGTAGGGGATGTACAGGAGGCAGCCAAGCAATGATTCTCTCTCATCATTGATGTTTCTGTCTCTCTCTCCCTCTCCCTTCATCTCTAAAATTAATAAAAATATATATATTTTTAAAAAGCATCTTAAAATTCTTCCTCATGGATCTGTTTGTTCTGATATCTAAAACTTGATTTTAATGGAAATTTATGTTTATTGTATATCAGTTAAATCTAAAAAGTATATAAAACATTAAAATAGTGAACTTGCTGTTTTTTTCTACACAAAACTGTCAGTAATTTTCGTCTTTCTTTCTAAGGATTTGCATTGCAATGATTCTATAAATCTTTCTTAACTCCTGCAAGGATGGTTGATCTTTAGAATGCCATTGAAAATGAACTGGTGGTACAGGTAATTTCTATGTGGCAAACCTATTTGCACACTGCCATCAGCATGCAATGACAAGATATAAAAATTGTCAGAGCAATTCATGTGAAGAACATCACACCAAATAACATCATCGAGGACCTGTGTAACCAATCATAACACATTTTTCTGATCTCTTTAATGCTGTGCATGTAATAAATTATTCACCTGATTGTATAGTACTTTGTTCAAACCATGTTGTGTGTTACTATAATCAACAAACATACAAACACACTACACACAGAGAGTTTCCAGTGCATTAAATTCCAGTGAGAGGAAATCCGAGACCCGGGCAGAACTAGAGACTGCCTGATAGAAGCAAACCTTTATTAACCTGTGGCACCACTGTAGTACTTCTAGCCAGCAATTCCACAGACACTTAAATCTAAATTACTTAATGGTCCTTGTCAGCAGCCTGCAGTTCTAGGGATGCTGTGAAGTATTTCTTTCTTCCAGTCACAGAGAGCCTTGACTAGAGTGAAGTATATTGAGGAAGTAGGGCATGTGCTATAAATGAAATATATTGGATCTCTAATGTACATCTCCTAGAAACCATTATTATTCCCAAGTTTCTCAGGCTGAAAGTCTAGTAGCTGCCAAAAAGAAATAGTGGTAGTGGCAGTTAGAGCAACCAAGGCTTAAAAAGTAAATGTCTTCCAGGCATGGATAACTGATAGCATGAGATCAAATGAAAACTTCCACTTTTGAATGCAAACCTATTTTAAAACAAATCTAAATTTTAAAAAATGCAATGACTTTATTCCATGGCACCATCTGGTTACACGTGTCTATTCAAAAGAAAGTATTATTATGTTGTGTGATCTATTTTTAAAAAATTTTTATTGATTAAGTCATTACATATGTGTCCTTATCCCCATGTTACCCCCTATCTCCCCCACTCATGCCCTCACCCCCCTGTTGTCCGTGTCCATTTAGGCCTAATTGCTTGCATATAAGTCCTTTGGTTGACCTCTTCCCCTTATCCCCACCCTCCCTTACCTTCCCTCCGAGGCCCGACAGTCCGATCGATGCCTCTCCGTCTCTGGATCTGTCCTTGTTCATCAGTTTATGTTGTTCGTTATATTCCACAAATGAGTGAGATCAAAAGGAACCCTCGTGCACTGCTAGGGGGAATGCAGACTGGTGCAGCCACTGTGGAGAACAGTATGGAGTTTCCTCAAAAAACTAAAAATGGAACTCCCATTTGACCCAGTGATCCCACTTCTAGGACTATATCCCAAGAAACTAGAAACACCAATTAGAAAGGATATATGTACCCCTATATTCACAGCAGCACAATTCACCATAGCTAAGATTTGGAAACAGCCTAAGTGCCCATTAGTAGATGAGTGGATTAAAAAACTGTGGCACATTTACACAATGGAATACCACGCTGCAGTAAAAAAGGAGTTCTTACCATTTGCAACAGCATGGATGGAATTGGAGAGCATTATCCTAAGTGAAATAAACCAGTCAGAGAAGGATAAATACCACAGGATCTCACTCATTTGTTGTGTGATCTTGACCCGTTTCCATTTCTCTCAAAATGAGGATTACAATGAAAAACTTATAGGATTGCTGTGAGCAAAAGTTTTATAGCCTTTAGAACAGTATCTGGCACATCGTAGGCATGATATAAGTGTATGGGAAATAAACTAGAGAGAGAGTTTAGAAAACTAATCACAGAAAATTTAACTCAAATGACTGCTTAACTCACAGCATGAGTCAGATTCCAGCCTTGCCTTTTACAAGCTCAACATTCTTGGACCAATTGCTTAACCTTGCTAAATTTCACCTGTAGAAAAGGAAATACCACTTGTTTCATAGTTATAACTCAGAAAATTAAAGGAGCAGGTGCCTGTAATGCAGTAGATTGAATAAAATAGATGTTCAGCACGGAAGAGGTAATATTGTCTGGTTTCTCTTGTCACTAGTTAGTGCTGGGCTTATGTTTCGGTTATTTTCAGCATGTGACCTATGCTGAACCTGATTCAAGTTTTCATCAGCACTTTGATAGCAAAAGCCTTTCAAGACAGTGCTTACAGAGTGCAGGCCTATTAGAAATGAAGATGTTAACGAGAAAAACCTCAGGATGCCATAGTCAGAGGCATGTCCAAAGGGAGCACTTAGTTACCTGGAAGCAATGACTTTTGTAAAGGGTAGAAGACTTGCTCAGGTTGAATTTAACTTATAAGTTATTACTTTTTTCTATCAAAAGCAGATGCCAAAGAAGATGTGTAGAATGAATAAGATGCAGTTCTAGATAGCACAGAGATACATTAATGAGGTTTCTACCTTTGAGCAATTGCAGAGAGAATGAAGTTAGTATTCAAGCACAAACATATGAAAATGACCATTTTCACTTAGGTTACTTTACAATGAAAAAAGGTCAGTGGATGGCAGAAATATGAATTAAAATTGAGATATTCTATAGAGGACCAGGTGACATCAGTCTTAACAATAACTAACCGAAGGGTATCAGTTTCTTTATGCAGAGAGCTGCATGCTAACATAATGATCATGCTATATAGTATGTGGAATTGGTTGAGAGAGAATATTTATACTGTACTTGTACATGTGATTGTGTGCCTTGAACTACAGAAAACTAATATAGAGGGAAGCAAAGATGAAGTAATACATAAATAAAAAATATCTTTGAAGGTTTATTGAAGTGAAGAAAAAACCAACAAATTGAAGGTATTATTCCAAAGACATCATGGAAAAAAGACAAATGGAAGAAAAAGTATGGCAACAACTACTGGAAAATTCATTAATTTTCCTGTTGCCCCTTTGGTAAAGTACAAGAAGAAGTTTGGAAATAAGAAAAATAAATAGAAGTGAGACCATTGCTATCCCTCTCCCTTCCTCTCTGTAAAAAATCAATAAAATACATTTAAAAAAAAAACACAACCATAATATCAACCATCATCGATTTTATAATCCTGCAGAAGCCCTACTTAAAAAGTGGAACAATAAATCCCCCCCCCCTCTCTCTGGATCTCCCTTCCTCTCTCTCTTTCTAAAAGTCAATTTTTTAAAAAGTAGTCTACAAATACAAGTAGAAGACATTACTTAAAATTATAAATAGATTAATATGGGTAGAGTGTAAGGATGTATACATTAAAAGGAATCAAAACATGCCAATGTGTAATTTGCAATTGATATTGAAACCTGTAGGAAGCCACCAATGGAATGCAAGCAAAGGCTGACAGGGTTTTTGTAGAAAACCATTTGCATGGCGCAGTAGATGTGATTGGTACTCATGCCAGAGAGTTCCTTTCTGAACAGATGAACTTATTTCTTCCCAGAACTTTTGCTATTACTATGAGTGTGAGCTACTCATGGATCACAGTTGTTGTTCGTTCAGCCATGGTGACCTGCCATACCCAGTATGTTATGTTCCCTCCTTCCTAGTGGGCTCCATGGGCAAAATGACTAACTAATGTGAAAGTGTCCAAGGCTGGCCCAAGGGAGCACTAATCCTGTCCAGTAGTTCATGCTCAAGCACACCCCAGGAGATCAGGTTGAAGGTAAACATGAACAAAGACTATATTTTGGTTTAGCATTCTCTCTTGCTCTATCCTGCATCCATTATTTCCCTTCTCTGGAGAACATTCCCTCAGTGAATTATTTCAACAACATTTCCAAGTAAGAATTGGCTTTGAAAAATTCCAACCTAAATGAGTTATTGGTGTAAAGGATGGGCCTGAATAGGAAACAGAAGATTGAGGAGAAGCATTAATTCCAAAATCAGAGTAATTAAATAATTCTTATTAGAACTAGAAAAGAAGAAATAATGAGGACCAGAAATAAAGCAAAGCACTTAGACCAGAGAAGATGGCATAATTTCCAGGGATATGGAAGACCAAATTGACAAGACCAAATTAACCCCTCTAATTAATAAGAGGTATGTGATAAAGCAGAAAGTAGTACCAAAGATGACATCAGGATGTAGTTATTGGCATTAATAATTACTGGGGTAAAAGCATTTAAAATTTATGTAAACATTCAAACACACAGAGAAAATAAAACTGCATATTTAAAAATTTTTCATTCACTTTCAAAGACACCAAATATAATAGGATAGCTGTCTGAATTGGGGACAAGAAATGAAATCAAAGATGGAGAAAAATATAAAATCAAATGAGAAGGAACTGTACTAATGAACAATAACAGTGGGCTATGATTTAAAGAGTGTGATACTCAGCTTCCTCTTTTCATACCATTAAGTAGGAAAACCTGTAAGAGAAGAAAATAGAGTAAGTGGAGGCAATTTGATGGAGGAAGAGGTTATTTATTAAGCATTAGATATGTCTAGTAGAAAGTTGAAAATTATGCACTTGAGAAGAAATTTGACTCCAATATATCCATCTGCAATGAGAAAAGAGTTACCACATATGGTGAGAAATCATTCTATACTACTTGCTAAAACACCGATACACACATAAACATCAATTTTTCCATGTCATTCTTGCCCACTTGACCTTGTGATTGTATCTGATTGTATATTGAGAAGATGAAAACTCTATTAGTTTGCACAGTTTGCCTTATTCCCTAATATGTGTTTCTGAACTTGCACTTTGGTACCACTCAGCTTTTCTTTTCATCTGATCCACTTCTAAACTAAGGACTATTGGCCTCAGGCCCTTTGATCATTTCAGCCAATTAACTACAGGTTTGCTGTGTATCTTATCATTCACCAAGAAACTATTTGTTTTAACTACCAAATCTTATCATTTCCTTAACCAACATATCCTAAGTTAAGCTTCTTTGTGTGGGTGATGTGGAGTGGGAGAGAAACCTGCCATTCTCCGTGTAATTCCCTACCTTTAAGTCACTGGAGTTTTACAACTTGGATATTTCTGGTTAGTTTGCTAGTTTTAAATCACTTAATGTAAAGAAGATGAGACCAGGTTCCTCATGAGTTATCAGTATATACAATAGTAAAAAATAAACATTATATTCAGGTGGAAAATAAAGGCAGGTTATTACCATTATATTTTGGTTGCAGTAGCCTCCTGTTTGGTTGTTCCATGTTACATAAATGTATCTTAGCCACACCTTCTTCTCATAGCGGATGATCCAATTTAAATAGTTGCAGGTGAGGCCACAATGGCTTATGGACTGTAAAGAAACAAAGAATTGAATAAAGATATCAAACATGAGATCCAGAAAAAAAAAGACTGCACAATTAATCACACAGTAGCCAAGGCTAACTTCAGAGGTCCCAGGAACCCAGAACATGATACCGTGCTGTTTCCTATAATCTAGACCAGATGGCATACAGGACAAACAGTTAAGGACAGAAACTGAAACCAGTATCTGAGACAGAACAGGGAAAGAGGGTGGGATTAAAATGTTGGCTCATAACTGCTTTTTAGAAAAGATGTCATTAATCCATGCCCATTCTCCATGTACACACACACACACATACACACACACACACACACAGACACACACACATACAACCTTCCAGGAAGGGAACTCTATATTAATACAATTTACTATGACTATTACACCTTTAAAAAGGAGAGGGGCTGACTGGTTTGGCTCAGTGGATAGAGCGTTGGCCTGTGGACTCAAGGGTCCCAGGTTCGATTCCGGTCATGGGCACCAAAAATAAATAAACAAAAAGGAGAGGGGCTTAGTGCTAGGGCAGTGGTTTCCAAAGGTTTAAATTTATCTCCCTTATTGATTTTTGCCTATTACTGATATTAATAAATGTATTTATATTACACAAGATGAGTGTATACTCACATGCAAATAAATATATAAACTATATATATATATACATATATATATATATATACTCATATATTACTTACCTTATTTCTACTTCATTTTCCCTTCACTTATTTTTTCTTCCTTTTTACCTTTCCTCCTTCCTTTTTCCCCTTTATTTCTCTTTCTCCCTCCCCCCCTCTTTCTTATTCTTTCTTTCTTCTCATTTTCTTTCTTTCAATTGAACTATCTATATTACTTTCATGACAAATAAAGATGGATCACGAACATAATGTCAAAAAACATTCTTGGGACATAATTAGATATGCAGTGACATTTTTACCCAATAACCAGGTAAATCAAGAAAATCATGGATTACCTAAAGGATAAAAATGGATTTGGGATAATGACCTAGTACATTTTAATTTCAACCTTAATTAATGTTCTTTCGCATTCTTCCACTACTCAGGCTAAATTATAAATTTTACTAGTGGCCCGGTGCATGAAATCCATGCACGGGGCGGTGTCCCTCAGCCCGGCCTGCACCCTCTCCAATCTGGGACCCCTCGGGGGATGTCTGACTGCCGGTTTAGACATCCCTCTCACAATCTGGGACCACTGGCTCCTAAACAGCTCAAACTGCCTGCCCTGCCTGCCTGCCTGATTGCCCCTAACCACTTCTGCCTGCCAGCCCTGATCACCCCCTAACCACTCCCCTGCGGGCCTGATGGGTGCCTAAGTACTTCTCCTGCGGGGCCGAGGTGCCCGCAACTTCCCTCCCTTTCCGGCCTTGATCGCCTCAACTGCCTTCCCCTGCTGGCCCAATCGCCCACAACTGCCCTCCCCTGCCATGACCGGCCTATTCCACTGGGACCTGCCTCCTCCGCGTGGCAACAGAGATGTTGGGACTGGCCTCCTCTGCGTCATGCGGAGCCAGGGGACCCTAGGCCTCACCATGTGGAGTGGTCGCCAGGCCCTGCCTCTGTCTGCGCACAGCCATCTTGTGGTGGCCATCTTGTGACAATGTCGCACGTGAGGGCCACCTAGGTTTTTATTAGTATAGATTTCCCCAGGCTAATCCCAAGCTAATAAACATGGAACTGTGAAGTCTTTAACAAGATAATACTCTTGAAAGGTATCTTTAAACAAAGACCATGCCTTTGAACTTACTTACTTGTTTCTTTAAGAAATCTAGAAACATACTTAGGGAAATAAGTTACAAATTCTTTCATATCAAGAAGATAATGTGTCTGAGATGCAGGATTAGCTATGGACTAATGAACTTCCTTGAGTGGTAAAGAAGGAAGATATGCCTGTGATTTGGAAAAGGGGAAAACCATAGAAATCTCTCCTCTAAGTGTCTTGGTTTTCAGAGAGAAGATCTCTCTGCACTCAGAAAAACAACCAGTTAAATATTTATGAGTGAATATCCTAAACCAAGAGGATGGATGAAGAAACCTTAATGTTCCTATTAGAGCTGAAGAAAGGTCCTGCCTCCAAGGAGCAGCCAACAGATCTATGAAGCTCAGAGAGGTCAATTAACAGCGGTCTCAGAAACCAACCATGAATGCCAAAAACTATGCTGAGAAGTCCACTCACTTCTCAAAGACACTCAACCCGGGATCAGAATGAGGCTTAGATCCCCCTGTCTCCAACATCAAAGGATTATAAAAGCCCTTTTTTCATCTCCTCAGATGCCAGTTTGAAGAAGAGCAGGAAAAATTATTCTCTATGAACTAAAGGTAATACAACACAAAATTTAAATGACTGGAGCTAACAACATTTTATATTTGTCAGGAATAAATTTTACCCTGTACCTAAACAGGAGGCTCATGAATTCCAGTAATTAATAATCAAGATAAAAGAACAATAATTTCTCTATGCATATGAGTTGTAGTTGATCAATTTTGATACCTTACACATAGTCACAGGATTAACTTCTCTAAATCATATATAATACTTAAGTCCATATACTGAAATAAAGTTAATATTCCAGAAAAAGCATTGCAACCCATTGTCATTTTAAATTTTCTTTTGTTATTAAAACTTAATACCACAGATGTATAAATTCTTTATTAAGCATGTTTTCCTCCCAAATGAAAAGGATTACCTTCAGGACTGCTTGGATGGCTAATCCACTTAAGCTGGGTTTGGGGGCTAATCTTTTGCTTATTTTCTTGCATGTTCTATAAAGAATGCTACTTCATAGAATTATGCCAATGGATAGAATTCTAATAAATCACAGAGTAATTTCCTTTGCCTCAGTTAAGACTGAAAATATATTCTAAAACACAGTTATTTATATAAATTATGAAAATATACAGATTATATGTATCAAAGTGCATAATCAACTAAATATTCTAATGACTACACTTATAATCTAAACATAACAATATTTAAAAGGCGAATACTACCTCAATTGTCCCTTTACATCTTCTAATAGTTTTACCAATTTATTAAAGTAATAAGTTGTCTAATTGGTGCTAGGGTTCTAGTACTTTCTTAAAAAAACATGGTGTTTTTCTAAAAAATATGAACTGAATACCATGTTTTATTCTTCACATTGAGTCACATAGGATAAATTCATGACTTGTAATGTTCTTCTAAGATAAAAAGATTACAAGTGCACACATGTAAGCATATCCCTGAAAATCCATGCACAGAATGTCAGAAGTTCACATCTAAATGAGTTGTGAGATCAGGTTTGCATAATTATTAAATTACTAGAGGCCCATTGCATGAATTCATGCACAGGTGGGGTCAGGTTGGCCTGCCCTGATCGGGCCGTTGGGGGCAGGGCCAGCCGGAGGGAGGGGCCTTGGGCAGTTGATGGGCCTGCCCCGCCCCTGATCGGGGTGTGGGGTGCCAATCAGGGATGGGGCTGCCTGGGGGCTTGGGGGGCCATCCCTGCTCCCTACTCGAACTTTGTCAAACTCCCAGTCGAGGGGACAATATGCATATTACCCTTTTATTATATAGGATGATTATGAAGCTATAGTTACTAAGATAATATGTTGTTCACATGGGTAAAGGAAAACAGAGCACCATAAAATGGAGCTACTTGATTTATGGGTACTTGTTATATAGCAGAGGTGGCACTAGAGAGTAATGGAGTGTCTTCTAACAAAGATACAAAAAGCAAATGATTTGAAGATGTACTTCAAAGATAGGAACATTAATAGAAAATAATATTTCAAATATGTTTCATTTAGCCCTAACCGGTTTGGCTCAGTGGATAGAGCATTGGTCTGTAGACTGAAGGGTCCCAGGTTCGATTCTGGTCAAGGGCATATACCTCGGTTGCGGGCACATCCCCAGTAAGGAATGTGCAGGAAGCAGCTGAATTGGTGTTTCTCTCTCATCAATGTTTCTAACTCTCTATCCCTCTTCCTTCCTCTCTGTAAAAAATCAATAAAATATATTTAAAAAAATATATATGTTTCATTTCATCAGTCAACTAGAAAACATAAATTAAAACTGTAATTTTATACCGCTCATGAACTCACATCTGTTCTCCAATTCTTATAGAATGAAAACACCAGTGATGTTCAAAGATGTGAAATAACAATGCATTTACACAATTTTGGTGATGTAGTAAATTCTTAAAATTACTCTTATATTTTCTAGTAACATTGACAACAAACATATTCCAAGACCTATAAATTCCACTACCTCATAATCCACTAAGCCTTTTGCAAATATGCAACTAATCATTATAAATATTGCTCATAGGAATATTATTTTTAATTGTAAAAAATTATAAATAGCTCAAATATTCATGACCATTTGATGCATGGATTTATTTATGTGTATTTTTGCAATATAATGCTATAAAATACTAAAAATGAATGAATTATATATATATATATTTAAAAATATATATTTCAATAAAAACATGTCACAGATGAATATATTTAGTCTTAATACATATGTTTATAAAGTGTAAAGCAATACATTTAAATATATTATTTAAGCATTCAAATATTTGTGGTAAAACTATAAAGAAAAATAAGTGAATGACAAACTTTTTAACAGTGACTACATCATTTTTGAAATATAATTTTAACATATTTTTTATTTTAATGTAAAATTTATGAGTTTGTTTAGTGTATGCAATTGTACAATCATTAACACAAACTGGTTTTAGAACTCTTACATCACTCCATAAAGAATTTTTGTGATCTCCACAGTGAAACCATGCTCAGAACCACAGTCCAAGGAAACGAATATTTTATTATATATCTACTAGAGGCCCAGTGCACAAAATTCGTGCATGGAGGGGGAGTTCTTTAGCCCAGCCGCACCCTCTCCAATTTGGGACCCCTCGGACATCCCTCTCACAATCAGAGACAACTGGCTCCTAACCACTCACCTGCCTGACTGCCTGATTGCCCCTAACCCCTCTGCGTGCCTGCCTGATCACCTCTAACCCCTCTGCCTGCCAGCCTGATCGCCCCTACCTTGCCCCCTGCCAGCCTGATCACCCCTACCTTGACCCCCTGCCAGCCTGATCACCCCTACCTTGCCCCATATTGGCCTGATCTACCTTGCCCCCCTGCCAACCTGATCACTCCTACCTTGCCCCCCTGGTGGCCTGATCACCCCAACCTTGCCCCCTGGTGGCCTGATAACCCCTACCTTGCCCCACTGCCTGCCTGATAGCCCCTAACCGCTCTGCCTGCCTGCCTGCCTGATCACACCTAACTGCCTCTGCCTGCCTTCCTGATCACCCATAACTGCCTTCCCCGGCAAGTCTGATCTCACCCCTAACTGCTCTCCCCTGCCAGCCTGATCACTCCTAACTGCATCTGCCTACCTGATCACCCCTAACTGACCTTCCCTGCCGGCCTGATCTTGCCCCCAGTGGCCCTCCCCTGCCAGCCTGATCACCCCTAACTGCCTCTGCCTTGGCCCCCACCTCCATGGCTTTGTCCAGAAGGAAATCGGATGTCTGGAAGATGGCCGGTCGACCCAGTCTAATAAGCATATTACCCTTTTATTAGTATGGATAGATTATATAGGATAGGATTGCTTAAATGGGTGGTGAGCCTTTTTCAGCAGGAGGAGATGCTCTTGGCAGACAAAAACACATAATCCCTATATCTGGATTGATAGCCAGCCATATGCCCTATACTGCCAAACTGGTCATTAAAAAATTGAATCACTTTCTTACACCTTACACCAAACAGTTGTTGCCCTTAAAATCCCTCTTCAGCCCTCACCTTAGGTTCTGCCTTCGTAGTTCACCCAGATTTGGTTCTGATTAGTCGGTTTCTATGCCAGTCAGTGTCAAAAGCCCAGCCTCCTAGGCAGCCATTGGATCCTCGCAATTCACCCAGATTTGGTTCTGATCGGTCAGTGTCTATGACAGTCAGCATCTCCGGGCCTATCTATGGGCCTGATCATAGAGGCGGGGCTGATCAGCAGCCGCTCCAGGCTGCTGGGGAGTGGGCTGAACTGCTGACCTCTGGGAGAGAGAGAGAGGCTTGGCTGCTGCTGCTGATCAACCCCGACTCTCTCTCTCTCCGAGAGGTCAGCACTTCAGCCTGCTCGCCTGCTGCATGTGCAGCCTGCCATTCGGTTGAGCCTTTGGTCGTTTGGGATGTTACAGCACTGGCTTTTTATATATATATAGATAGTATTGTCTTTCCTTGAAATTATATATAAATTACACATAAATTGTGTCATACAATATGTTTGATTTTTTGCCGAGTTTCTGTCACTTAGAATGATGTTTTTGAGATCCATCCATGCTATTGTGCTTATCAGTGGTCCATTCCTTTTCATGCTGTGTTGTATTCCATTTTAATAGAGGTTGCATTGGCTCTACAGATCAATTTTGAGATAATTACAACTTAACAATATTTAGACTTCAAATTCATGAATATAATTTATCTCTCTATTTGTTTAGGTCTTTTTTTCTCTCAGCAATGTTTGTTGACTTTATTGTAGAGATCTTGATGCCATTTGTTAAATTTTCTTATATATTTTTGTGATACTATTATTCAAGTGAATTAATTTTTTATTTTAATTTGATGTTTACTATTATATTTACATACAACAGGTTTTTACATATTTATTTTGTATCATGTGACTTTGCTTGACTCATTTTTTAGTTCTAATATCATTTTTTATAGTTTCTTTAAAATATTTTCTGTACAAGATTGCATTATTTGGGAATAAGGCAGATTTTACTTCCAATTTTTATTCTTTTAATTTATTTTTATTGCATTATATGCTAGCTAGATAGTTTAGCATAATGTTGAACAGGAATGGTGAAAGAAGAAACCCTGAACTTCTTTTCCATCTTAGGGGGAAAGTATTCAGTCTTTCACAATTAAGTATGATGTTAGCTTTAGCATTTTTGTAGGTGCCCTGTCTGAGATTAAGTTTTTTGAGAGTTTTTATCTTAAATATAAATTATATTTTGTCAAATGCTCTAAACTTATTGGTATGATTACATGCTTTATTACTTTATTCTCTAAAAATGGCACATTATATTTATGCTTACTTTTGATGCTCTACGCTTTATTATGATTCAATGATTTCTGTGATTGTTTCTATAAAAAGTTTATTATCACTTCCAGAACATGATTGGAATTGATTATCTTTTTATGGAAATCTACTCTTCCCAAATTCATTAAATAATCAAGGAATCAGTGAAGACTACATTTACCATCCCTGATTGTTTTATTTTTATAACAAATTGTACATTTATATATGTGAGTGTAAAATATGTTTATACATAATATTAAATTATATCTATTGCTTTTCTACAGTAAATATCACAATTTTTTCTTCCAATCCTAACAATAACATGCAAGGGGGAAAATGTGGTTTAATATATAGTATGAATTTCAGTAATATTTTTATCCATTTGCTGGCACTTTTAATGGGCACAGCAATGTTACTAAATCCCAGAATCTCCTCTTTAATTATAAACTTGTCATAAGGACTTTTTCCTATGTATGTAAACACAAAAACAAAATTTAACAAGATAACAATTGAGGAGGGGTGGGAAAACAGTTGTATTCTGTATTACAATAAGCATTCCATTAAGGAATATAAGTATTTAAATAAATATGTAAATAAAACATTTGCACTAAAAATAAATAAATATGGCACATTATATTAATTGAATTTTTGATATTAACCTTATCTTGTATTCTTGTATTATACTTGGTTAGAGTACGTTATTTTTATATATTGTTGACTTTATTTGTGAATCTTTTGATGAATGTTGGTTTGTAGTTTCCTTTCCTTGTGCACTAAATTTCTAGCTTTGGTGTCAGAGTAATACTGACCTTTGATTGGGCATTAATTTTTTATTTAATTTTTTAAATTAACCATAATAAAAAAAAATGAGCCATGGTAAGAAAAGGTACTTTTAAGCAAACAGGTTAACTAAATAAGCTTTGATTAATTAAAAAAAATAAATGGGATGACTACTTAGAATGGGATATTATAAAAACAAAGCAATTAAATTAAAAGAAAACGGACTGGAAAATAACAATATGGACCAATAAATGGAGATGCATGGAATTAAAATACTCTAAGGTTTTGCTTCCTGGTTGCCAGCATTTTCTCAGCAGGCCCTTGCAGTGCAAAGTAATTCTCTAGCGTCTGCATGAACAGCCTCTACAGTGTCCTGCCTGCCCAACAGTATTCAGTGGCCATCAGCTTCTGCAGTCACCCTAATTTGGATGGCCTATTAGTTTCCTAGAGTTGCCATAACAAAATATCACAGATTAGTAAAAGAAATTTCACAGTTCTGGAGGCTAAAAGTCAGCAGCCCATATTCCCTCTGAAATCTACAGGGTCAACTCTTTCCTTGACTTTTCTAGTTTCTCATGTTATCTGGCAATTTATTGCATTCTTTCGCCTTTAATGCATCACTCCAATCTCTGTCTTCATTGTCACATGGCCATCTTCTTCATGTATGTCTCTGTTCTTCATATGCCAGTCTTCTTTTTCTGTCTCTCCCCTGTTCTTATAAGGACCCCAATCTTATTAAATTAAAGGCCCACCCTTCTCATTATGGCCTCATTAACTAATTATATCTGCAATTTATATCTACTATTTCCAAGTAAGTTCATATTCACAGGATTTGGGTGTTAGGTCATCAATATATCCTTTTGGAAAACACAATTTAGTTCATAACAGGTGGTGCTTTCAGTGAAACACTCCCCAAAATGACTTTCTCTGATACCCTCAAGGGCAGAATTCTGACAAATTTCAGAAGATCAATTTGTAGCAAATTTCATCAGTGTGGCACCACACTGACTTCTCTGCCTTTTGCTGAGAATCAGGTCCTCTCCTACGGAGTCTAAGTATGTATACAAAGTAGAGTCTCTTCTTTTGACACTCTCTCTTATCCTTAAGTATAGTAGCTAATATATATTAAAATATATTTTATGTGATATGATTATAGGACATCTGACATGAAAAATTACATTTGCTATTCCTATATTCTTTGAAGTTCTATTTACTTTCTACTAGCCAATCTCTTGTAATTCTAATTTCCTGTTAACTATTGTTTACATTAAGCTTTCCCTGTTCAAATTACAGTTTTCTCTTTTCCTATTGTAAACAAACTTATATAAAACTAAAGTAACATAAATGAAAATATAACTTCTAAATAATAAAAATGGAAATGGGAATGCAGAAATATCTTTAGCACGTTAAACAAAGGCAGCAGAACACAAGAAAGGAAACAAATACACAGTTTTATATACTGAGATGTTTAAGATGGCAGAAATAAAATCAAGAAAGTCAGTAATGGCAATAGATGTAAATATTAAAATCACCTAAAAAAGACAAAAATTGTATTAGAATAAAAAATAGAATAATCAAACCAACACAAACCAGGTATTTATTTTCTATAGGATACATCTCAATTAAAAATAATTTCAAAATATAGGATAAGAAAATATAACTCAGGAAAAAGTATCTAAACAAAAGATAGTGTAGTAAATTTAATCATTTTATTACCAAGATAAAATAATAATTACATTATATGTATGAAACAATATAACATCAAGCATATACATTCCAATCCTATAATGAAAAGAAGAAATTGACAAGTCCATAAATACAGTAGCACTCCTCTCCTCTCACCAACTGACACATCAAGTAAGACAGAAGTTGTTAACCATGTATTTTATTAAAATATAATATATACCTGGAAAGCTTTAATTTTCATAAGTGAGCATCTCAATAAATTCTTACAAATTGAACACATTTTTATAAACACTATCTGAACCAAGTTGTTGAATACTATGAACACACCTGAAGGGGATTTCTTGTATGACTAACTGCCCCACGAAGATGACCACTACCCTGATCTTTATGAGCATAGATAATTTTATGTAAGAGTATATGCAAGTGAAGGGATTAAGGCAAAAGAACAAACAAAACAACAACAAAAAATAACTCATAGACAGCAGCATGTGATTACCAGAAGGGTTAAGGGGTGTGGGGAGGTAGAAGACGCTATAGGGTGAATAAATTGTGATGGAAGGACACTTTACTTTGCGTGGAGAACATATAATACAATATACAGATAGTATCTATAATAATAAAAGCATAATATGCTAATTATATCAGACATCCTTCTGGATGTCCTTCCTTCCAGACAAAGCCATGGCAGACAGGGGCCAAGGCCCTTGCATGAATTTCGTGCATTAGGCCGCTAGTATTAAAGAATTGTACACCTGAAACCTATATGATTTTATTAATAGGTGTCTCCTTAATAAATTCAATAAAAAATAGACTATATGTAGGTTTACTTCCTCACTATCCTGTCTGGCTGCCCACTGCCCATTACTCCTTGACTGTGACCTCAACCTCAGGCAGTTGCCTTCCCAGGTGTTCACTGTGGTGTAAAGGCAGAAGCTCTCCAGATGTCTTCTAGCAATGACTATATTTTTATCGCAGTGTCACAAAAAATACCAATGGCATCCCTGAGGACCACCAACAACCTGAAGATGTTTACTAAAGCAGCTGTTAAGTTTTCATAACATCTGCTATGGAGTGAAAGTGAAAAGTGACTTTCTAGTTGTTCAAAAAATAACTGATAAAGAAATACTAATGAATATCAGTGGGATTATGAGACCTGACTTCAATGCCACTCTGGGACCCACAGGTGAAGGCAAATCTTTGTTGTTGGATGTCTTAGCTGTAAGAAAAGATCCACGGGGATTATCTGGAGATGTTGAGATAAATGAAGCACCATACCTTGACTTGCCATTTTCAAATGTAATTCAGGCTATGTGGTACAAGATGATGTTGTGATGGGAACTCTAACAGTAAGAGAAAATTTATAGTTCTCAGCAGTTCTTCAGCTTCTAACAACAATGATGAATCATGATGAAAATGAATGGATAAACATGGTCATTCCACACTTTGGTCTGGCCAAAGTGTCAGATCCCATGGTTGGAACTCAGGTTATCCATGGTGTGTATGGAGGAGAAAGAGAAAGGGCTAGTATTTGAATGGACCTTATTACCAGTCCATCCATCTTGATCCTGAAGGAATCCCCAACTGGCTTAGACTCAAGCTCATGAAATCCTATCCTTTTGCCCGTGGAGAGGGTACCTAAACAAGGACAAACCATCATCTTTTCCAATTTATCCACCTTGCTTTTCTCTCTTCAAGTTTTTGATAGACTCACTTCATTGGCCTCAGGAAAATTAATGTTTCATTGGCCTGCTCAGGAGGCATTGGGGTACTTTGCATCAGCTGGTTGTCATTGTAAGCCCTATAATAACCCTTCTTCCTGGATATCATTAATGGAGACTCTTCTGCTGTGGTATTAAGCAGAGAGGACGAAGATGGTAAAACCAAGAAGAGCCTTCCAAGAAAGATACACCACTCATAGAAAAATTAGCTGAGTTTTATTTCAACTCTTCCTTCTTCAGAGAAAGAGAGATTGAGTTAGATTAATTCTCAAGGGTTCAAAAAAGAAGATGAGTGTAGTCGTCAAGGAGATCACCTATGCCACTTTCTTCTGTCATCAACTCATGGATTTTCAAGAGTTTGTTAAAAAACATACTGTGTAAGCCCCAGGCCTCTGTAGCTCAGATAATTGTAATAATATTCCTAGGACTGGTTATAGGTACCGTTTTCTGTCATATAAAAGTGAATTTATGGAATCCAGAATAGATCTAGGGTACTCTTCTTCCTGACTTGCCAGTGTTTCAGCAATATATCATCCGTGGAGATCCTCATGGTTGAGAAGAAGCTCTTTATACAAGAATATATCAGTAGATACTACAGAGTTTCATCTTATTTCTTTGGAAACTGTTATCTGATTTACTACCCATGAGTATTATATTTACTTGTATAACATATTTCTTGTTAGGATTGAAACCAATGAAGGCCTTCTTTATTATATTTCTAATAATTCTTTATTGTTGAAAGTATTACGTATGTCCCATTTTATTCCCCCACTGACACCCTCTAGCTCACCCCTGCCCTGCTTCCCACTTCAGACCTTCAGCAGCAGCATATTGTCTGTGCCCATGGGTTATGCATATATGTATACAAAGCCCTTGGTTGATTACCTCCCACCCATCCACCTTCCCTCTAAAATTCCATACTATGTTCCATGCTTCCATGTCTCTGGATCCACTCTGTTCATGAGTTTATTTTGTTAATTAAATTCCACATATGAGTTTGATTATGTGATACTTTTCTTCCTCTGACTGACATATTTCACTTAGCATGATACTCTCCAGGTCCCTCCATGCTGTCTCAGATGGTAAGATATTCTTCTTTTTTACTTCTGCATAGTATTCCATGGTATAAATGTACCACAGCTTTTTTTATCTACTGATGGGCACTTGGGCTGTTTTCAGATCTTAACTATGGTAGATTGTGCTGCTGTGAACATAGGGATGCATACATTCTTTCTGATTGGTGCTTTGAGTTTCTTAATGTATATTCCTAGAAGTGGGATCACTGAATCAAATGGCAGTTCCATATTTAATCTTTTGAGGAAACTCCATACTGTTTTCCATAATGGTTGCACCAGTCTGCATTCCCACCAGCAGTGTACTAGGGTTCCCTTTTATCCACATCCTTGCCAGGACTTGTCATTTGTTGATTTGTTGATGGTAGCCATTCTGACAGGTTTTAGATGGTACCTCATTGTCATTTTGATTTGCATCTCTCTGATGATTAGTGAATTTGAGCATTTTTTTCATCTGTCCCTTAGCCATCCGTATGTCCTCTTTGGATAAGTGTCTATTTAGGTCCTTTGCCCATTTTTTAATTGGGTTATTTGTCTTCCTTTTGTTAAGTTGTATGAGTTCCTTATATATTTTGGATATTAACCCTTTATCAGATGTATCAGCGCAAATATGTTCTCCCATACAGTGGGCTATCTTTTTGTTTTGTTGTTGGATTATTTTGCAGTGCAGAAGCTTTTTTTATTTTGATGTAGTACCATTGGTTTATTTTCTCCTTAGTTTCCTTTGCCTTAGGAGGTGTATATGTTTATTGATTTCAGAGGAAGGGAGAGGGAGAGAGAGATAGAAACATCAATGATGAGAGAGAATCATTGATAGGCTGCCTCCTGCAAGCCCCACACCTGAGCATATGGCCTGACTGGGAATTGAACCATGACCTCCTGGTCCATAGGTCAACACTCAACCACTGAGTCATGCCAGTCAGCCAATCATGTTTACCTTTTTGATGGTGGCTTATACAGCCAGTTCTATGGCACTGGCTATAGAAACCGGTCAAATGTAGTATTCATAGCAATACTTTGTGTGGTGACCATCTTTTTTGTGTTTATGATAATTTTTTCAGGGCCATTGGTCAATCTCACAACCATTGTTCCTTGGCTGTCATGGCTTTGTACTTCAGCATTCCTGAATATAACTATGTGGCTTTGCAGCATCATACATTTTGGGGACAAAACTTTTGCTCAGGACTCAATGTAACAGCAAACAATACCTGTAACTTTGAATATGTACTGGTGAAAACATTTTGATAACACAGGCCATCGATCTTTCACCTTGAAACTTGTGGAAGAATCATATAACTTTGGCATGCATGACTGTTATCTGCCTTACAATTGCCTACCTAAAGTTGTTAATTTCTTTTTAAAAAATCTTAAATTTCTCTCTGATTTACTTGATTTATCAACCTATCAAAAATGAAGCACTGTGATTTAAGTAAGATCAAAATGAACATATGTAAAACAAGCAAAACATCTATGCTTGCATAAATCATTTATGTATAAATGAATTATGAAGTACACAGTGTTTTATTCTTTTGTTTCTGGCTTCTTTGGCTCAATATTACACTTTGAAACCCACCTATATTTTTGCAAGTACTTGTAGCTCATTTATTTTTATTACTTTACAATATTACATTGCATAAATGTTATAGTGATTTATCCATCTTAGTCTTGAAAAAAAATGTGTGTGGTTCCCAGAGCTGTGTTCTTAAAACTATCATATACATATATGATATAAATGTGTTTCTTTAGGAAAACACATGTGGGCATGCTGTTGAATCTATACCTGGTAATCATGTTGCTGGGCCATAAGGTAAGCAGATGCTCAACTTTAGGAGACAATGCCAGAGAGTTCTGAGAGCTCAAATTGACACATTTCCTTGTCAACAGTGGTATTTTTTGGTCTTAATTTAGTAATTAATTTAAAGTGGTTTCAAATTGTGCTTTTATTTGCATTCTTGTGATCACTAATGAAGAAGAGCATATATATATTCTAAATTTGAATGTCCCATTTTGTGAAGTGTCTGTTCAAGTATTTTGCTATTTTTTACTAATATATACAATTTTTTCTTCTTAAATGCATGGGTTCTATATATTCCTCACATAAAACATTTTTCTTAGTGTTATTCATGAATAGAAGTTGCTAACTTTAATATAATTCACCATATTTTTATTTTTCTTTATATTTAATACTTTTGCTTCCTATTTAAGAAAATTGACAAGCCAAAATCACTGATATATTTGTCTTATAAAAGGCTTGTTTATTATTTTACCTTTTCACACTTAGATCCACAGTCCATATGGAATTTATTTATTTATGTTGTGAATTGGTGGTCAATATACATATTCATATTACTATCAAATTGGTACAGTTCCTTTTATTGAAAACAAAATCCATAACTCCTTTTAATGCTAGTATTATAATTGTCACAAGTCAGCCTTCCTTTGGTAAATTTATATAGTCTCTCAATTCCACTAATCAGATTGTATATCCTTTCACCAATGCCACCCCAATGTATATTTATTCCTATAGCTTTATAGTTCATCTAGATGCCTGGTACAGTTGATATTGGCCCTTCATTTGACCCCCACATTAAATAAGCTTGATCAAATATATTCATTCCTACATCCAAACATTGTTATGCACTTTAAATACACAGGAAAAATTATTTTTAAGAGCATCAAGTACAGGTTTAAAGAAAATTTACCAGGAATTCCAATAGACTGTATCATGTGTCATACAGAACATTTATCTGAATGCAGTTCAATAAAGTTTTAAAGTAGTAACAAAAAGAAAACAAAATTTATTTTGCAGACTTTTAACCACAAGATTAAATATTTATGATGTAGAACATATTTTAAGAATGCATGAGGTTGAATAATAAAGGGAATAAATAACCAAAGGTGTAATTATGCATTAAAGCAGTAGTGGTACTTAGAGATACATATACATATCACATAAGTAAAATGTGGGGGAAAAAGAGAGGGGAGGAGAGAGATGTATTTAATTTAAATGAGAATTAAAATAACTAAGTTCAAGTAATATTAAGGACAAATAAAGCCCAAAGTAGCTATAACATTTTAGAAAACCAAGAATCATTAGTGAAGATAAGAACAATCAGAAACAGATTGTTTGGTTCATGGAATCTTCAAAGACTCCAATGCAGTGTTTGCTATTAGCCCCACTTTACAGAATAAAAATCTGACCCTCCCAAAGTGTATTAAAAACACTTGATTCAAGTAGCAAATGTAGGATCTGGAGTCAAAACCCAGCTTTACAACAAAAGTTCTTATCACTAAGTAGAAATTCCTGAAAAAATGAAAAAAGCAAATGAAGTGTACAGTAATACATAGAATAAGCAAATAAATACAAAGTATCAAGTACTGTTTATCTGAAAGATGCAAAGATATCATTTTTGAAGTAAATTATATTGTTATCCCAAGCCACAAAAAAATTCAGAAGTCAAAGTAGCTATTTTAATGAAGGAAATTTAAGGTCAAACATAAATGAAGTGTTCAGGAGTACATGTGCTAAGGTGAAGTCTAGTCTAATCACTTACCTGCTGTCGCCAATAACTAGATTTCTCTCTTGATCTCTGCTCTGCCTTTTACTTTCCAAAATGTTTGGTCCCTTGGGCTTTTGTTGAAAGGAAAACACCTGTAGCTGATCTAGACCTCAAATTTTTCGGGTAGAGGGTGAGAGTTGGAGGTGAACCATGTGACAAGCTGATAGAGTAGAGTTTAGATTGCTGGAGTAAACTTTAAGAGCCAGGGGTGAATATTATCAAATATTTAATATCTCTGAGCAGTGATTGGGCTGAATTATCTTTCCCCTTTGCTCAAAAGATGAGTCTATCCTTTCATGGCATTATTAGGATTATGTATGCTTGGAAGCACCCAACAAAATCAATTACATGTAATACACTTTCTTAATTGAAAAAAATGTTACTAATTTGCTCTAGATAACTGGACAAACTCTGGACATACAGAACCTGATTGGATAATCTTTAAGATAAATTATTATTTAAAAATTTGGTGGTTTAATATTTTACTGAAGTATTATTTATTTTTATAACTACTAACAAAGTGGTTTTCTTCAGGACAATAGTAACTAGTAGTGGATTTTTAGATTTTTTTTTCACATTTTGTATGTATGTTTATATATATGTAAAATATTAAAACCAGCAAATAACTTTAAATTTACATAAAGTAAGGAGCTTTAAAACCATAATAGATTAGCAAAAATTAAAATTTAACATTGAAAAATGATGCTATATGTTAGCAATCATAACTTAAACACCAAATTCAATATAATTCATTGTATTAACAGCTTGAATATTTGGCAGTGTAGCAAGGTTTTTATCACACGTGAAGTATAGGAAAAACCCTTAGAAACATGCTTATATACAAAGTTTATCAGTGGTAAATAAAAACACATTAAGTCTGTATTTGAGTGTGGTTTTTAAAATATAACTGATCATTTTGTTTATATTTTAGAATCATATTTCAATTTTATTTTAAATGACTGAAAAGAATCCCTGGACCCAATTCCAAAGTGTGTATAGAGGCTTCCTCATATCAATAAACATTCCCAAACATGAAAATTTACCTCAATTCTGACACTACCCAGAGGTAAGTCAGATTCCCTAGGAAAAGGGCTCAGTCCCACATGCTCCCCCTGTACATCCATCATAATTGACCAGTCATTGGCCGTTGAAAATTGATTCCATCACAAGCCCCTTCCTCCCTCCTCCCAAAATTAGTGGGTGGGACTGGATTGGTTCTCCTGGCAACCGGCCCCGACCTTTGTATGTGATCCAAAGGTCATTTCATTAACATAACAAAATATATTTTTATCACTCTCAATGTTCAAAAACATCCAAGCTTCTAATTGGACATCTGCAATATTATCATTATTATCTAACCAGCTGACATCACCATTACTTAACAAGTTTAATTTTGGAAGGTGATGGTTAAAAAACAAAAAAACTAGTAAAAGTAAGTGTTATCAATGAAGATTCTTCTCTTTTGGAAGAATTCATCCTCCCACAAAAATGGTAGCTGGAGAAATATCAGAGCAGTGCACAGAGAGGTAAACATACTTTGGGGTGAATACATGTAAAACATCTCCATGGTTGGCCTTCTCTGAACATAAAATCTTCTGATAGGGATGATGATATTTAACCAAATATGTAAACATTAATAATTAATTTCAGATAGAATACTATGATATAACAAACATATAAAACATTGTGTAAAGGTCCTTTTGCAAAGAAAGCAAGCTTGTAAATATTTTCCTGAAAAGTTAGACTGAAATTGAATGTCTATCATGTGTATATTTATAGCAGCCAATATATAATTATCAGGCAGCTACTAACAAACAAAATAAACCAGTTCTTTGTGGATTGCAGGGACTAGAATAGAAATTAAAACAAGTGCCAAGATCCTATAGATGTTGAGTGATATGCATATCTGTATTTAAGTATAAATCATTGATATATAAACATTAAGTAATAGTGAAGAACAATCTCTCTCTCTCTCTCTCAACACACACACACACACACACACACACACATGCACATCGTGTACACACACACACATACAACATGTTTCTTTGGAAATCTAAGTATTGCAAAGAACTTAATCTAATCAGTCACATAAAAGCAAATTCTACATCTATTTTCCCAAATGGAATGGACAGTTTTGTTCATTCAGCTTATAAGAATCTATCCTTAATGTAAATGAAGAAAACAGTTACATTAGAAGACAATTCTGAACTATTTGTTCAGAATATGACATATAGAAATTCATAGTATTTAGATAGTTTCAATAAATAAAATTAGAATTAATGTTAAAGAGAATGACTTTCAGCATCAAAATTCTTAAAGAGATTCTCCTCATTATATCTATTTTTATTTTAACTCACACTTTCTCTTCTATAGGCCATTGGTGTATATTTGTTAGAGATTTGCTTAAATATTTTCTTTAAAATATTATGATGGGGAATTCAAAATAAAAATATAAAATTTAATCCAAATGTACCTTAGGTTATGACATAGCCAAAGATCATTAAAAATTCTAGTCACTAAGAAAGCTATAAAAATAGAACTATCCACAGTCCTTGTCTTATGTAAAGTTGCAAATTTATTTTATTGTGTGAAAAAACACATTAAATTCCTCTTCATTACTTGAAACCATTTGAGTATACGCTTTTTTATAATTATACAGATGACTGAATTTGTGATGCTAATTCAAGCATACAATAATAGCAACAGTAAATAAATTCAGTAGGCAAAAGAATAAAATTATCAAGGGCAAATGTTAGAATTCAGTCAATCAACTTTATAATATTGATTATGAGAAAACAATGATAGTGGGGTAAAGAAATACTTCATAAGGTTATATTCAGAAGGCTATATACCAAAAATGATTACCTTTTAGGTACACACCACCATAAATCAACTAGAATACACATTATAGTATACTTCAGAAAAGGTTAAAATGTGTTAAGACAAAAATATTTTTTTGTGTGCTAAAAAGAAAGAAGAGAAAGAAACTGGCCTGATAAAGATGGAGCCATACAGAAGAAAATGTTTTCTCTCTCCTGTCATAATTTTCTGAAACTTTTTCTATGAGCGCCATAGAACATATCCTTAAAAACACTACACATTATTATTATCCTTACGTTTCACTTTTTAAAATGTGATTTCTTTTCATAATATTCATTTTTTATTAAGTAGGGCTTGAAAGTCATGACATATGTGCTTTTCTCCTCTACCTTAGGAATGTGCACATTTCTAATTGGATTGATCATAACATTGTTTAATAATGTGCATGATAATGATAATCCCAAAACACTCAATACAGAAATTTAGCCAATCAGTCCGTATGAGTTGATTGACAAGGTCACATAAGCACTTAACCTAAACTGCTTGATTTTACTATTAAATCAGTCTGTCTCTCCAAGTACTGCATATTGTATGCTCTAGTGCTAAGCTCATATCCCATCTTTGTAGCTCAATACTTTCTTTTAATAGGTGTGCAATACAAATTTATTTATAATAAAGGTATAGAAGGAATGGGCTAGGGTTCAACAACAGCTATGTTGTTTTGTGTTATATATATATATTTTAACTCAAATATTCATTATTGCTGGCCACCAAAGTTTCTCTTCAGAGAACTGGTAGAATTGTACATTCCCATGCTTTTGAAATAAAACTTAGACAAGATTTGTCTGGTGCAGTGGTTTTCAAACTTTATTATGCATCTGAATCTACTGAAGGGTTTGCTAAAACATAGATTGCTAGGCCTCAATTCGGTATATAGATAACCAAATAAATCCATGATCCTCATTACTTAGGAACTTGTTAGAAATGTTTAGAGTATTTCTAACTGGCAGTTTAACTACTCAGAGTATTTAAACCCAGAACTTAATTCTGAAGATAGGTCCAGAAATTTTGCATTTCCAAATTTCTAGGTGATAGTGATATTTCTGGTCTAGGGAACACACATTTAAAATCACAGTTCAGCCCTGGCTGGTGTGGCAAAGTGGATAGAGCATCAGCCTGTGGACTGAAGGATTCGGGTTCAATTCCATTCAAGGACACATGTCAGGGTTGCAGGCTCGATCCCCAGTAGAGTGTGTGCAGGAGACAGCTGATCAATGATTCTCTCTCATCATTGACATTTCTAACTCTCTCTCCCTCTCCTTTCCTCTCTGAAATCAATAAAAAATTTAAATAATAAAGTCAAATAAAATAAAATCACAGTTCAATGAAATGTGAGTGCAAAAGACTGAAATTTTAAGAACTTTTCAAATCTATCTCTCTCTCTCTCTCTCTCTCTCTCTCTCTCTCTCTCTCTCTCTCTCTCTCTCTTTTCCCATCCACCATGAAAACCTGCAACATCCACATACTTCTCTGGTAGCCTGGATTCGAGATTTAGGAGACATGAAGGCAAACACAGGCCATGGAATACATATAGTACACATGTAACATGAGGGAAAAATAAACCTTATTGCTTCAAGTAACTAAGATTTTTCAGGTGGTTGGTTTCCGTAGCATGCATAACCTACCCAATTTCACAGAAAAATGTGCTGTACAATTTTTCAACATCAACATGTTTCTTTAATAAATATCTGATTATAAAGTGAAGAAAATAATTTTTATATCTTCCCTTGATTGTCTCAGAATTAAATTTGCACTCATTTCTTTATATTAGCTAGATTAAACCACTTTCCATCCCGGTTTTCAAGTCTATAAGAAATAGTTGAGTAAGTAATTATGCAAATTAAAATAAAGTATATGCCCTAGCTAGTTTGGCTCAGTGGATAGAGCATTGGCCTGTGGACTGAAGGGTCCCTGGTTCGATTCCATTCAAGGGCACAAGCTCTGGTTGCAGGCTCCATCCCCAGTAGGGGGCGTGCAGAAAGCAGCTGATCAATGATTCTCTCTCATCATTGATGTTCCTATCTCTCTCTCCCTCTCAATAAAAATATATTTAAAATAAAGTATACATTTTTATAGATCAAGTTTTCTAAAATCAGACTTTGGTAAAAGTCTGATTTTGGATAACTAACGAAGTTTGTTGACTAGCCATTTGCACTGGTTAAGATAATTGCTTAAGAGAAAAAAAAAATAATGCAAAGCAGAACTATAATAAATCAAATACAAGATTTGTAGAATCTAGGATGTAAGTAAATAACATAATTAGTTTACAAATAAGTAAATTTCAATTGATGAAATTTAACGTTAAATTAGAGAACGTTATTCAATATTTTCTCAAAGTCATCAAATATAAGGAAGGATTTGTCATAAATAAAATATAGACTCTAGAAAATGATTATTTATTTTTTAAGCTACATATCTTTTTACTTTAGAAATACAAATTGAAGAATCTATCATATCTCATATTCTGTGTATTGGCATTCAGATAATAGTATTGGAAACATTTTTACTTCTATATAGAAACAACCTTTAAACCAACTTCATTTGACATACATTGAAAAATCAAATTACACATATGAATCAGATTAGTGTGTCTTAAATATCCTCCAATTTCTTAGAAGTTTATATCAGCACTGTAAGATCATTCAATTCTAAAAGGTTAAAGTACAAAGACCTACAAATTGGGAAGATAAGACAATTTTTTCATTGTTAGATCAATCTGAATAAAGTACAAAATCAAGAATACTTTTTTCCTGTCAGCAATGTATTCAATTGCTTTATGTTTATTAAATCACTCTGTATATAAAATTTTCTTTAGCAATTAAAACTTAAAAAATTTATGTTAAAGTATTTGCTTACCTTAAGTGGTATACTTTGGCCTACTAGATAATAGTGTGCTCTATGTGGTAGAACACTCACCACTTATCTAATAATTTTATTAGATTAAAAACTTCTAGCATGAAATATATTCCTTGAAATAAGGTAGGATCTTTAAATAACTAAGAAGGATTCAAGTAACCTTGAAAATCTTTATGTCTCAGAGGGATTCTTGTTCACACTATTTCATTTTGGAAAAAGGGGAAGTATCCAACCTGACCAGTCTTTAAACACTTGGGAGTTTTTCTTTACATTTTGGTAGTTGACAAAACACTCTTGAGATTTCATATCTCATTTTCTATTGTGGACTTTCTGTAAATCAATTATTTGGTATAAAGTACTATTCTAAAATAAAAAATTACTTTTAAAATGATAAGTGTGGTTCATGTTCCATTCATAGTTTTCATGCAGGCCTGAGTAAGTGTAATTCATGTGTGTGTACATATATGTTTATGCATACATTATACATATGAATATACATATATGACACATATATGTATAAACAGACATATATGATTTTATGGGACCTTTATTTGGCCTTTAAAATACATAAATCCTAATGATTATATATTTTTTGAATATATACTGTATGAGTTTTTGTTTTTCTTTTTTTTTTTAGCACAGCTTATGTGCATTCATCCATTAGTTATTTTCCCAGTTTCCTTGTACTCATTATAAATATTCTGCATGGCAATTGGCATAAGACATCTTGTCTAACAATTATAAGTGTGTGCTATGGATGTGGCTGTGTTTTGCATGTCATCTATTTAATATTCTTTTTCAGTTTGTATCCATTTCAATAAGTTCATAATTTTAGCTGATGTTCCACCTAGTTATATGCTTAACAATTTCACTTAATGGTTGGACCACAAATTTTAATACATTTGTGGTTCAACCCTTACTTAGTAAAATATAATAAAGAGCATTCTTATCTTCATTTGTAGCCTGAGCATCGAGTAGGTAAAATGGAGAAAATGTAGACTCAGCCCAGTTGTGTCCAAAGTAATACTTTCAGGATCTCATTAGTGCTTAGAATATGAAAAAAGCAAAAAAAAAAAAAATTCTCCTTCTTTTGACAGTATTCATGTTTCAACTACAGTAATAATGATTGTTCCAAAATTGAGATGAAAGACAATATAGATTTATATTGAATTTATAAACATAAATGAACTTTCCAGTTATTTTTAATGTTTGTGTCGTTTTAACATAAGGCATAGGTAGGTTTTTAATGTGATATTTATTTTTCTTTCTTACTTTCTGAAACTAGTATTAAAGTCATATACTTATGTTATGTATAATATGTCAAAAAATATATATATACATATATTTACATATATATATATATATATATAAATTGAGATAAGGTGAATTTGGAAAACTGTTTCAATGATGTTTCATACCATATCATATTTTATAAAGTGCTATAAAGATGGTCTGAATAACAAGAGTTTATTTTGTATCATGTTGAATTATTCCAGATATTTTACATTCTATATTGCTATATTGTATTGGAAGAAACATTATGATATTCTTTTTTAAAAAAAATATTGATTTCAGATAAGAAGGGAGAGGGTGAGAGAGAAACATCAATGATGAAAGAGAATAATTGATTGGCTGCCTCCTGCATGCCCACTACTGGGGATTGAGCCTTCAACCCAGGTATGTGCCCTTGACTAGAATCGAACCCGGGACCCTTCAGTCCACAGGCTGATGCTCTATCCACTGAGCCAAACTGGCTAGGGCTGATATTCTTTTAATCCTAGGTTTGATGAGTTAATAAACCACATATTTGAAAGGAAATAGAAGAAAAATGAAAGGGAAATATCTCAATGAAAGAAAAAATGAACATTGAACAAAAATAGTCTAAATTCATTTATCTTAATAAATTAATCATTGTTTTATTCTTTCTCTGAGATTTGTCACAATTCATTGCTGCTAATTCTGCCAAAGTAGTCCATAGTCAAGAGTAGTTTGGAGTCCTTGCCAGTTTGGCTCAGTGAATAGAGCATAGGCCTGTGAATCAAAGGGTCCTGGGTTTGATTCCCATCAATGGTATGTACCTTGGTTGCAGGCTTCTCCTTGGCCAGGGCCCTGGTTAGGGCTTGTGCAAGAGGCAACCAATCAATGTGTTTCTATCACATCAATGTATCTCTCTGTCTTTCCCTCTCTCTTCCACTCTCCCTAAAAATCAATGGAAAAATATCCTCAGGTGAGGATTAAAAAAAACAAAACAAAACAAAAAAATGTAGATCTTAGGAAATACTAAGCAATTGAGATTTCTCTCTCTCTCTCTCTCTCTCTCTCTCTCTCTCTCTCTCTCTCTCTCCTTCTCTCTGTTGTATTACTAAATGCATATAGTTAATGATAATAAACCATTTTAATTGTTTAAGATGAACAAACTTTAGTTCCATCAATCAATATTCCATGCTCAGTTATTTATAGAAAATATTTTTCAATTGAATTTTATTCACTCTAATGTACAATTACTTATAAAATATTCTTATTATAATTTTCAAGGTTTGGTGTTTCATAAATATTGTATAGGTTTTAAAGAAATGATTTCTTTATGAATCAAGTTAAAATGTGTATGTAGTTATTTGTTTTGACATCTAATAGTTATTTTAATTGAGTTTTATTTTGAAACAAATTGCAATTGATACATTCCTGTGTACACAGTTTTTGCAAATCTTCCATTACTAATAAGATTCGAGCAATCTGGATTTTGTTGATGGTGGTGGTATTGTTAAAATTCCTGATTTTAACATAGCTGCAACTTGTTTAATATACAATATTAATATCATGTGGGTAAATCATCTCAATATATCTGTAAGCAGAATACCATAGTTTTGATCTCCTGATCAAAACACCCAGCAGTGATGTAGGAAAATTGAGCAATATTTTTTTATAAAACTTGATAAACTAGAGTTTTCTATAATTCCTCTTAACTACTTATAATGATAAGTTATAGCTGCTACAGATAACAGGTTGCAAATCTTTTTACTGATTTGATTATTTCAATAGTCATAAGCATTATGATTTTAGAATATTAGGTGTTTTTAGTACTTAAATTCCCCAACAATTTTAAGCATTGTACTCCTATCCAGTGGAAGGAATATGAATCAAATAATTTCTGCTCATTACAAATACCTTTATATCCATGACCCAATACATTATTTTGAATTTTGCATTGAAAGAGTTTATTATAGCAAGGCTCTAATGATCAAAGATTGATTGGTCAGTCTATTATAATTGGATAAAGTGATTAGCCACTGGTAATAGTTTTACCTTGAAGCAGCAAATACTATACTACAGTGATATTCAACTTAGGATTAGATAAGTTAATCAGTTTAATAAATTGAATTAAGTATAAAATTTTCTAATGATAATATTTATTTATTCTGGGCTTGTCAATAAAGTTTATAAGTAATCTTCATAAATTTTAGTACATTATATACTACTAGAGGCCCAGTGCACAAAATTTGTGCACTAGGGTGTGTGTGTGTGTGTGTGTGTGTGTGTGTGTGTCCCCTCAGCCTGGCCTGCATCCTTTCGCAGTCTGGGAGCCCTTGGGGGATGTCCGACTGCTGGCTTAGGTCTGCTCCCCACCACCACCACTGCGCTCGCCAGCCATGAGCCCAGCTCAGGGCTCTGGCTGAGTAGCACTCCCCTGTGGGAGTGCACTGACCACCAGGGAGCAACTCCTACACTGAGTGTCTGCCTCCTGGTGGTCAGTGTGCATCATAGTGACCGATTGTTCCACCATTCAGTCGATTTGCATATTAGCCATTTATTTATTTATTTTTATTTATTGATTAAGGTATTACATATGATCTTATTAGCCTTTTATTATATAGGATATCTCTAAAAGCCATTTCATGCATTACTATCTTGGTTTGGTTTATAAATTATACTTCTTTGTAGGGGAATATTAATATTTAAATTTGTAGTTTTTATGTGTGTATCTTTTCATCTTTAAATTATTTTAAGTGAGTTGCAAATCTATTACCTGTTTTGACAAGATACAAATATTTACTGAACTGACAGAGCATGTTATTTACAAATTTAAAAAATGTATAAATGTGAACATTTTTCTTTGAGAACTGCAAAATCAGGATGTGATAAATTCCAAACGAATGTGATGTTAGCTTCCTCGTAATTATAGTTTCTGAATGATAAATTCAATTTCATACACTGTAAATTATTAACCATGTTCTCAATACCACATTGGGCGTCTGAAGGAATAGCTCATTTGGTACCAGTTTCTTTCTTTCTTTCTTCCTTCCTTTCTTTCTTTCTTTCTTTCTTTCTTTCTTTCTTTCTTTCTTTCTCTTTCTTTCTTTCTTTCTTTCTTTCTTCTTTCTTTCTTTCTTTTTTCATATTTCTGTTTTTCTTCTTTTTTTTAAAAAAAACTCATCTTTAGTTTTGAAAGTATTACAGATGTCTCTTTTGTTCTTCTGTTTTTTTTGTGTGTGTGTGTTTGTTTTTCCTATTGACCCCTTCCACCCCACACCTGACCCTCTCAGGCCTTCACCATGAGCTATGCATATATGTGTATAACTTCCCCAGTTTGGTACCAATTTCTACTTTACTCTTACTCTATTGTCTTAGGTCATTTATTTTTAGTTCATATTGCATATATTTTATTTGCATTTTCTAACGAAGTAGCATTATTTCATATACCACTCAGTTCACCTCTGCCAATCATATTTGATTGAATAAACAATTGAAAGTAAATGGTATCGATAATACTCAACAACAAACATCCTGAATCAATAAAAGTTTAGTTTAAATTTAGTTTCCTGATGGCCCAAGAAAGTAATTATTCATAAATTTTCAGAGAAGAAAGTGCACCCATATTTATTTATAATTTTAGGTGGTTGTTTGATTACATTGAAAAGTGCTTTATCTTTTTTTGATTAGTAATACATCTATAATTAAAGTATAAATGCTAGGTATACTAATATATGAAAAAACACGAATAAATCAATTTAATCATGTACTTCTCATGATTTATTTTGTCCTTCAGTTCTTCTGAAAAACTTGATTTTTTAATAAAGTTTAACACTTGAAATATACATACTTTAATGAAACCATATGAATTTTACTACAAAATTAATACAAATAGTCTGTTATATGTAAGTGTATAATTTTTAAAAACATGTAATTTTATTTAAAACATATTTGATCATCATGGTAGAATGATTAATATAAATTTAGTAACTATAATATGAAACTATGTTTTTTCTTTACTTCATAGCAGAATGGATAAAACAATTGAGTTTCTAACACTATCCGGTTACTTTATAATAGTGATACTACATAAACATTCATATTTGATCTACACATTAGCATTATTAATATGATAAAATATTGTAGGGTTTTTTTGTAATTTATTGATTTTTAGAAAGAGAGAAACATTGATCTGTTGCCTCCTGCAGGGGCCCCACCAGGGACATAAACGGCAATCTCAGTATGTGCCATGACTGGGAATTGAACCCACTACCTTTTCGTGTAAAGGACAATGCTTCAACCAACCTAGGGCAAAATATTGTAATTTTTTTGCACATTTTTATTTTTCATGTCTATACACCAAATAAATATTAACGTAAACATCCCTGCCTAAAATTAAAAGGTTGTGTGTGATTATTTTTAGTCTTGATAAATTAAACAAGTTACAAGTCTTCCAATAATTCCAGTATAATTAATCCTTTCAATAAATCTATGAACTATCTTTAGGCACTTTCAATAGTTGAAATTATTATGTAAAACATACCCTTAAATTATTTATTTCCTCCTAATATGCTTATTTACTATTGTGTATGCCATGTATTATTATGCACTTACTATGAGATAAGCAGCATGCTAAATACATCCTAGAGATGAATTCCTATAATGCTTACAATAACCCCATTAAATAGATATCCTCACTCTCATCTGGCACCTGAGAATCTGAAAGTCAAGAGTTGTGTGATGTACTGACTCACACAGCTATTAAGTGTTAGAATCAAGATTCAAACCCTAGTGTTTTAAAGCTAAAGCTCATTTTTCATCATTATAGAATACTGCCAATATTCCTGAGAGAGTTGTCAACATTACTGTGTCTACTTCCTCCCTTCCCATTCTCTTCTCAGTTATTTAAATTTGATGTCTATTTTCACTTGCCCATGGTTAATGGTCCCTGTATTGCTACACATGACATCTGCTTTGACAAATGACCTCCCTAGTGCCATATCCATTAAATCTTATCTATTAATTTATTGATGTAGTTGGCAGCTCTCAAGAATATCTGAATATCTTGGTTTTTTTAAGATTTAGTTCTTTTTCTATTTTTCCAATCTGTTAATACATTAATTAATAATAGCAAAGTATGAAAATATGTAAGATGTCCAGTAGGAATTAAAGGAAATGCTTTCAGCCTTTGTAATGTAATTAATGTTATATTGTACAAAATGGTTCTTTATGTAATTGATACAACAGTGGACTGGAGTCTTGTAGTCCTAGAGTCTAATATGGATACATTAAGAATTAATGTTTTAATTCAGGAGGAAATAACATTTCATCTTTAACCTCAGTTTACCTCCAGAAAAATGGCATATAAAAAAGCTTCCACTTCATACCATGTGTAGAATGTCATTTGATTACCCCTATATTTTTATCACTTAAAATATGGTAATGAAAATGTAGTATAGTGAAAATAAATAACATTTATCTTTTAAAAACTTTCAGTTTGTTCCTTCTTGCATTTTCTATGTTAACAGATATTTAGCCTTTCTTTAAAACCCCTATCTATAAAATGGAAATGTCTTTGACTCATGCACTTAATAAAATTATTTGAAAAAATATATACTCTCATATTTTTTCACTTCTAACATTTTTACATAAATTTAAATGTAAATTGGGTCATTTTAATGTAGTTTCTCTCTCTCTCTCTTTAATCCTGTCAGAGGACATGATTTTATTCATTTTTTTAGAGACAGAGGAAGGGAGACAGAGAGAAACATCAAGTGGTTGCCTCCTAAGCACCCCAACTGTGGATAGAACCTGCGTTCTAGGTATGTGTCCTGACCAGGAATTCAACCTGCAACCTTCTGGTGTATGGATCCATGCTCCAACCAACTGAGTCACTCGGCCAGGGCTTCATGTAGTTTTTAAAAATATATACTCAACATAAGCAATGTGTCAAAAATGGGGGGGGAAAGGCAGATTTTTTTTTTACCAAGTACCTCAAGTCTTGTAAATGTTGAGGTTATCCTGCTCCATTAGTATAGAGAAATGGATGGAGGTTGGTCAGGCCCAAGAAGTTCTCAGGTTGATGGAATAAACTGGCACATCTCTATCACTTTACTTATTGGAGACCACATTGTTTTCCTCCAGCAAGAAATTTCTTAGATAAGGACGTCCATCAAGGGTTCATCTCCAAGGCCTGCTGTTTGTCTGCTAGAGTGTGCATAAGAGATCTGACCTTAGAAGTGATTGGGAGGATAATGAGGTAATTATGTGAAAACCCTATTGTAAGCTGCAAAAGGCAGCAAAATGAAGAGCTGTCAACTCTTTATCCCCAAAATACCATCAAGGTACTTAAAGCTTTAAAAGAAGCTCATTTTCAGTAAGTTTCTATGTGAATCTGTCCATCTACACTAAAAGTAGTTTAAATATAAGTTTAAAAAAATAAAACTATTACCCTTTTAACATAATACTTTGGAACCTACCGATAAATATTTTGAAAATATATCAAAAAGTTCATCTTTAACTGTTAATATCAGCCAGGGACAACAAATGGCATGGAGGATAGCATTTGAGAACCTATAACTTTTGCAGTCAGCTAAATCTAGGGAAGAGGTAAATCTAAGGAGCCACACAGATGTGGTTTGATAGTTCACACTCACAATTATGAGAAACTTACTCAACAGGAGGATGTGTAACTGAGGAGAGAGGATACAGGGGTATTATGCTATCAGAAGTAACATTAAAATAGGAAGTGACTTAACATTTTCTCAACATTAAATTAATGTTACATTAACAAACTCATAAATTAATCTTGTCATTATATTAAGTATCTATACACTTAAGCCTATTTTATTGAGTCCACATGCATGTCTATATGAATTATATAAATACTAGAGATGCAGTGCACGAATTTGTGCACCAGTGGGGTCCCTAGACCTGGCTTGCAGGATCGGGCCAAACCAGCTCTCTGAAATCCCCTGAGAAGTCCTGGATTGCGAGAGGGCAGACTAGGCTGAGGGACCCACCAGTGCACTATCGGAGCCAGGGAGGGATGCAGGAGGTTGGCCAGCTGAGGAGGGATCACAGGAGGGCTCCAGGGCATGTCTAGCCCATCTTGCTCAGTCCCGATTAGTTGGACCCCAGCAGCATGCTAACCTACCAGTCAGAGCGTCCGCCCCCTGGTGGTCAGTGCACATCATAGTGAGCAGTTGAGCAGCCTTAGCATATCATTAGAATATTATGCTTTGATTGGTTGACTGGACCACAGGCTGACCGGACACTTAGCATATTAGGCTTTTATTATATAGGATATGTATGCTTATAAAATGTGCATATACACACATATGTGCATATCTTTTGCACCTATTTTATAAAATATCCTTTGTGTTAATAATAATATTAAGTTAATTATGTTTTAACTTAATACTACTATTTATGGAAAGTTTATACACACTTTTTATATATATCCTTTTCCATTTAATGCTATATACTGTTCTTAGAACTTTCTTAAAGACCTCAACATTTTAGAAATTTGAATGGAAGAAAAGCTAATATTACATTCCACTGCATCAAATTTGTGTTCTTTTTAAATGTCTGTAATGTAATTAATTCTCAGAATAACATTTTCTTCTCTTTCTCTCCTGAAATTCTCTTAATCACTTCTCATCACCTTTTTAATATATTTTTATTTGTATTAGTCTGGGTTGTCCAGAGAAAAAAGAACCAAGAGGATATATATTAAAGGAATTGGCTCATGTTATTAGGGAGGCTGAAAAGTCCCAAGATCTGTAGTCCACAAACTGGAGAACCAGGAAAGCAGGTGATGTACTTCGGTCTGAATGCAAAGGCCTGAGAATCTGGGCGCTGAGGGTATAATTCAGTCTGAGCTGAGTTTTATGGCAGGGAAGAAGACTGATGTTCCATCTCAAGCAAAGAGAGCAAATTCCCCCTTTCTCTGTGTTCAGGCTCTCAGTGGATTGAATGATGTCCACTGGATCTTCTTTACTACTAAATTTAAGGGTTCAAATGCTAATATGTTCTGGAAACACCTCAGACATACCCTGAAAAGTTTTACCAGCTATCTGGGCATCCCTTAGCCTAGTCAAAATGATGCATACAAATAACCATCATCCATTACTGTTATCTTGCAACTCTGCTTTGAATATGTTTTCATTGCCTTTTTTTCACTTTTATATTTTTAACATTAATAAATATCTACTTTTTTAGATTTATTGAGCTTCCTAGAGAAAAGTGTTTCCCATAACTATTTTTATGATTCACTTTTAGATTTGATTTCCTATTTTTCTTAATCTAGATAGAGAGTTAGAAACATCGATGAGAGAGAAACATCAATCAGCTGCCTCCTGCACATCTCCTGCTGGGGATGTGCCCGCAACCAAGTACATGCCCTTGACCGGAATCGAACCTGCGACCTTTCAGACCGCAGGTCGATGCTCTATCCACTGAGCCAAACCAGTCTCGGCCTCATAACTATTTTTATGATTCACTTTTAGATTTGATTTTCTATTTTTCTTAATCTCTTCAAATACAAAAAGCACCAAAAAATTTTTCAGTAACTTTTGTCTCATTTGTCCCCCTTCAATGTTCACTACAAGTCCATGTAACCATTGCCAAAATATTCTTAATTCTCTGTTCTCCCTCATTGCCCCTTCACATTTCTTCTTGTGAAAGTATTAAACGTTTGTTAAATTATACTTACCTAGGACACAAATAATATTTTTAATAACAAATATTTCTTGGACCTTTGAGATATCATGAAATCATCCAGATGTTTAATTAAACTGCAACTAGAGGCTCGGTGCATGAAATTTGTGCACTGGAGGAGTGTCTCTCAGCCCAGTCTGCACCCTCTCCAAGCTGGAACCCCTCGGGGGATGTCCGACTGCCGGACATTCCTCTCACAATGTGGGACTGCTGGATCCTAACCACTCACCTGCCTGCCTGATTGCCCCTAACTGCTTCTGCCTGCCAGACTGATCGCTCCTTAACTGCTCCCCTGCTGGACTGATTGATGCCTAACTGCTCCCTAGATGAACTGTTCACCCCCAAATTCCATCCCCTGCTGGCCTGATCGCCCACAACTGCTCTCCCCTGCGACCTGGTTGCCCCTAACTGCCCTCCCCTGCAGGCCTGGTCCCTCCCAACTGCCCTCCCCTGCCGGCCATCTTGTGGCAGCCATCTTGTGATGAAATGGGGGCGGTCATCTTATAACCACATGGGGGCAGCCATCTTGTGCAAGGGTGTGATGGTCAATTTGCATATTATCTCTTTATTATATAGGATATATACAGTGGATTTTAAGTATTGTAATATTATCAGTTTGGGGTAAATTTTAGATTTTTATATATGATACTATTGTGATGTTTTATCATATCCCTATAAATTAACTAAACAATGATGTTGTTATTCCTTAGTTGACTCACTATTCAATTAATTTATTGGAATTTAAAACCTTTTATTCATTAATTTGTCTCATCTATGTTTTGTATTTACTCAGGAAAATTGGCTTCTGAGAGTTGTGTTGTGAGATATAGAGAAAGAAGAAGGCTATAAGTTATCTGCTCTAATCTCATAATCAACATCATTTACTTTTTGGGTAGCCACACAAGACTAATATCATACAAATATTGATACTTTCTTTTATTTATAGCAATTTTTATTATATACTACATCACTTGTTTATATTAATAAATTCTATCTGTATAGTAGTAGGAATACTTCCTTATATTATATCAAAATATTGCCAAAATTTAATGTGGATGATATGGAAGAATAAAAGGCATAGACTGGCAATTGTTTAGATTATGCATGTACTGTTAAAAATTGTGTATTTTTTTCTAGTTAAATTAAGGGTTTACCCAATAATATTTTTCACTTACTATCATCATAAGATGCTTGTGTTTTATTCACTTAACAAATATGCCAAAATAAGTTATTTATTCTTTATTCTATACAAGAGCAAGAGATCATTCTATACAAGAGAACAAAAGGTATATATATATATATATACACACACACACACACACTAGGGGCCCGGTACACAAAGATTCATGCACTGGGGGATGGGGGGTTGGAGGGAGGGAGTCCCTCAGCCCAACCTGCACTCTCTCCAATCTGGGAGCCCTCAGGGGAGCCCTCTCCAATCCGGGAGTTTCTGTCTGTCTTTGCAATCATATGAGCAAATTGTCTGAGACCCCCAACCCAGTTTGGTTTGTTGCTCATAGAATAATAGAGGCATTTTTTTTCTTTGCTCCATTGGTGGAGATTTCCTGGAAGTTTTAGGATATCTTCCCTTTAAATTTTCCTAGACACTCTGATTTTACTTATGTCTCTCACCTTTGCTTTCCCTCCATCCCCAACCGCAACAGTAACTTGCTCCAGACTCACTTTGCTCTAGTGTCTAGGAGAACTATGATTCCCAGCATTCCTGGGGCTCCCTGTGCTCTGGGCTTCCACTTCTGGTCCTGGGGCTGCCACAAAAACTACTATTCCCAGAATTCCTGGTGCTCCCCATGCTCTGGGTTTTCCCCGACTAAGGGAGCCATGTCCCCCCAAGCCTCTGGCTTTCCTGCTCTGCTCTCTGTCCAGTGACCCAGGGAGCCACATCCCCCCAAGCTGCCAGCTCTCTCACTCTGCTCTGTGTATTCAAATTACCTGCCATCTTTGTTGGGTTAATTTGCATACTCACTCCTCATTGGCTGGTGGGCATGGTTTGTGGGCCTGGCTTGAGCATAGTGGAGGGATGTTTAATTTGCATGTTTCTCTTTTATATTATAGGATATATATATATATATATATATATATATATATATATATATATGTTAGAAATATCAGACAATTTCATACCTATACATATATATATATATATATCATATCTACACTAATAAAAGAGAAATATGCAAATTGATGTCATTCCGCTACCCTTCCCATTGGCTTATCAGGGCGATATGCAAATTAACTGCCAGCCAAGATGGCGGCCGGCAGCCAGGCAGCTTGAAGCGAACATGAGGCTTGCTTGCTTCAGTGACGGAGGACTCCAACATTCCCCGCCTGCCGCTGCCGGCCTCTGAGCTTGCAGTTTGAAACATTGTTACAAATATAGAAGCTAAACAAAACCCCAGAAACCTGCTTTCAGCCAGCCGGGATCTCAGAGCTGGAGTTGAAACAGTGTTTCGATTATAGAACCCAAACAAACCAGATACCTGCTTTCAGCAGCCTAGGCCTAAGAGCTGGAGCCAAGCCTCAGAGCTAAAGCTGGTCCAGAATAAAAAAGAAAAAGAAAAAAAGGAACAGTTGGGAGCTTCAGTTACCCACCAGCCTGAAAGCAGCTCTCAGCCCCTCACCCAGAATGGCCAGGCACCCCAGTGGGGAACCCCACCCTGAAGGGGGTGTGACCAGCTGCAAACAGCCATCATCCCCTCATCCAGGCTGGCCAGGCATCCCAGTGGGGACCCCCACCCTGATCCAGGACACCCTTCAGGGCAAACCAGCCGGCCCCCACCCGTGCACCAGGCCTCTATCCTATATAGTAAAAGGGTAATATGCCTCCCAGCACCGGGATCAGCGTGACAGGGGGCAGCGCCCAAACCCCCTGATCGGCCCTGCTCTGTGTGTGACAGGGTGCGGCGCCCCAACACCCCCGCCACTGGTCCTGCTCTGTGTGTGACGGGGTAGAGCCATAACCTCCCCATCGGCCCTGCCCTGAGTGTGACAGTGGCGGCACCCCAACCCGCTGATCGGCCCTGCTCTGTGGGTGATAGAGGGTGGCGCCCCAACCACCCCCCACGGGCCCTGCTCTGTGTGTGACAGGGTAGAGCCATAACCTCCCCATCGGCCCTGCCCTGATGGTGACAGGGTGCGGCGCCCCAACCCCCTGATCCGCCCTGCTCTGTGTGTGACAAAGACAGTGCCCCAACTCCCCTATCGGCCCTATTTTGTGAGTGACAGGGGGCAGCACCCCAACCTCCTGATTGGCCCTGCTCTGTGCGTGACAGGGGGTGGCGCCGCAACTTCCCTATCTAACCTGCCTTGACTGTGACAGGGGGCGGTGCCCCAACCCCCCAATCGGCCCTACCCTGAGCGTGACTGAGGGTGGCATCGCAACCTCCCGATCCGCCCTGCTCTGAGCCCGACCAGGGGCTGCACCTAGGGTTTGGGCCTGCCCTCTGCCACCCGGGAGCAAGCCTAAGCCAGCAGGTCGTTATCTCCCGAGGGGTCCCAGACTGCGAGAGGGCACAGGCCGGGCTGAGGGACCCTCCTCCCCGAGTGCACAAATTTTTGTGCACAGGGCCTCTAGTATATATATACATAAATATACCATTTTTTTAAGAGTATATACTTAATCTAAACAATTGCCAGTCTATGCCTTTTATTCTTCCACATAACATTTTGGCAATGTTTCTGATATAATATAAGCACCTTTGTGGGTTGCAAAATATAAATGATGTCGTTAAGTATTATTTTAAATAGTTCTAATTTAACAAGTGCATAATCAGACAACCATCTTTCATTAAGTTAATATTTATTTTGTTATTAACACTGTATATAAATACTAAGAAAAATTGTTATTAAGTATTTATTTTCTATACATTTTTATTATCAAAATTTATGTACCCAAGGCTATTTTCTGTTTTTAATATTTCAATTGTTACATATTTCTTGTTCAATAAAATATAATGTCTTCAAATATTTTTAAAAACACTATTTCATATAATATTTACTTTGGAAATGTTCTTATTTTATGATAACTTTTATAGCATCTAATTCTGCTGCTCTTAAATTTTAATGATTTTCTGTTATACTAAATTTGTGATGCATGATGAGATAAACAGAAAAAAAACCTGTATGTTAATTTTGTAAAATTAATTTAAAATACTTTAGAAGCATTATAACAACCTTGTTAATTATATAAAAAAGTGAGTTTATAGTTTATGCACCATCAAAAAGAAAGGGTTTCTTAACACAGTAACAAATCAATTAATTAGGGCTCAGATAAATGTGGCATGATATAATGCTCTATTAGACCATAAAAAAAGAAATAACAAGGTGAGGACAAATTAGTACTAAGTAGATATGGGTAGATCTTTATACACTGTTTAAAAATATGAGATTACCTGAGCTTTTTAAAAATGATTGTAGTTAGAAATATCAGACAAACACAAATTAAAGAACATTCTAAAAGTAATACTATTCTGTAATCTTAAAAAATGTGCAGGATATTAAAGTCAAGAATGAAGAGCTGTACTGGACTATGAAATTGGGTTGGATTGTCCAATGTAAAAGCTATTATTGGGACAATTTTTGAAATCTGCATGAAGTATCCAGATTGAGGATATATGGGGCATTTTTTACTGACTTTACTTTTTCTCTAATTTTGAAATGTATCAAAATAAACAGTAAAAGAGAAAGAAAAAGAAATAACTGATTGAAGTGTGTGTCTTGTTAAAATTATAGCTAATGTATACCTCATGGTAAATTATACCCTTTTATTCACATAAAATATGAAGGTACAGAATTAAGGGTCATAAAATCTTAACTATAATGTGAACAAACACTTAATACAAATAACAGACATATGGCCTATAAAAAGTAAAAACAAACAATTTTATTCATGCTTAAAATAATGTTTGTTAACATTTCTTGCATTGACAAATATAAAATTTCTCAATACTTGATAATGTAAGGACTTAGATGCTAAGGGGTGGAGAATGTTCGATTTGAGGGCCATATAAAGCCTGTGAAATCATTTGGTCTGGCCCTGACAAGGCATTAAGGGTGAACTAATTAAATGTTTGACCAAATATAGCAGGCTAATTTTTAAGTTGATAATTTTGCATGTCTCGTGAATCATGTTATAAGTATCCCAAGGGTTCTTGGCAGAAAAAAAGATTCCCCATACCTGAGAAACACATATCCATATTTATAAAAAAGCCAGAGGCCATGACGACCAAAACGACCAAATGACCTGTCGCCATGAGATGGCATTGACTGGTAAGTGGGCTGAACTGCTGACCTCTCGATCCCTCCCCCTGGCTCCTGCAGCTGGCAGCGGCTTGCTCCCATCTCCAGTGGGCTCCAGCAGCTCCCACCCACCTCCAGCAAACTGCCACTGCCCACTGTAGCCAGTGAACCAGCCTGATCAGAGGGTGGGGCCAGCCAACTTTGTGGCCCCTCCCCCCACCAGCCTGCCCCTGATTGGACTCTCCCATCTGGATCAAGAGTGGGCTGCACTGCGCCTGGGCCCTTCCTGGCAGCCCCGAGTCCCTGAGGTTGAGAATTCTAATGGCCCTGCCCAGAGAGTAGAGGCACCTGACAGGCAGGGACAGGGATCACAGGCCTCCAGGGAACACCACAGAGTTATCAAGGAGAGGAGAGGGCCTGCGGAGGTGGGAGGAGACAAAGCCAGTGGACATCAGCCCAGAATGCAGCCCTTCTCCCCTGAGGCAGCGGGCCCTCAACCCAGAACCCCAGCCTGAATCGGAAGAGCCTGAGGGAGACTTCAGAAAGCTCTACCCAAAGCTGCACATTGAGAATGAGAGACTTCATGAGGCCCAGGCCGAGACCACACTGCTGGCTGGTGCAGCTCAAGGTGGAGCTGGAGCATGCCACACAGAGGCAGGAGAGCTTTTCAGAGTACGGCCCTCCTGGAGCTGGAGAGATTTGAGTGCAGGGCCATGGAACACAAGGCTGCTGAGCTGAAAGAGGAGCTGAAGGGCCTGTCCCACATATGGGCTGACAACCAGCGCCTCAAGGATGAGAATGTGGCCCTGATCTGTGTCATCAGCAAACTGTCCAAGTGACCCCGGAGGACTTGCCCCTGTACCCGCATTTATACAGCTGCTTCTGCCACACGCCCCGCTTCCCCTGTGTGAACACGAGTGACAGGGCTGCCTGGGAGTCTCTGAGAAGCCAGGATGGGAGGGGAGGACAGAGCCCCCAGGAGCGAAGGAGGCCATCTGAGGCCAGGATGGAGAGGGGAGGCTGAGCCAGGTTGGGGGACCAGGCTGCAGGCAGGATGAGGAAGGAACTGAGGACCAGGAAGTGCCAGGACCAGTAGCCAGGACCAGAGTGGCCACCTGGAGGTCCACTCTCACGTGTGTTGCCATCAGTCACCCCTCCCGCTCTTGAGCAAGGATCCAAGAATGTGCCAAGCATCCTGCTGGCCTGGGCTGGGTGGGCCTGTATATAGGGTCTGTGTGCAATAGGGAGGAATGTCTTCTATTTTTTTTTTGCCAGCTCCCCAATGCTGAGGGAGAAAGTATTCTTTTTTTTTTTTAATATATTTTATTGATTTTTTACAGAGAGGAAGGGAGAGAGATAGAGAGAGTTAGAAACATCAATGAGAGAGAAACATCGATCAGCTGCCTCCTGCACATCTCCTACCGGGGATGTGCCCGCAACCCAGGTACATGCCCCTGACCGGAATCGAACCCGGGACCTTTCAGTCCGCAGGCTGACGCTCTATCCACTGAGCCAAACCGGTTTTGGCATATTCTTGAGTGCATCAGGGCAGTGGGTGGGGCTGCGAGCCGCAGCAGGCTGCCGCATGCACGATTTCATGCACTGGACCCCTAGTATTCATATAATATGGATGATTGTAATATGGAATATTATTAAAATTAAAGAACTATTTGGAAATAGCTAAGATTAATTGCTATTAGATTTGTGAGAATTATTTTGCCTTGCATTTATTTCTCCTAGTTTTTACTTTGATAATGGTATCCTTTCTAAACAAAATCATCACATTTTTACTTTTTTATTTTTAATTTATTGATTTTATTATTTATTTTATTGTTTAAGGTTTTACATATGTCTTCTTTTTCCTGATTGACCACCCACCCCCACCCCGGCCAATACCACCCCTGACGGCAAGCCCTCACTGCCCCAGTGTCTGTGTCCATTGGTTATACTAATATGCATATATACAAGTCCTTGGTTACTCTCTAACCCAACCCCCCTCCCCTGCCATTTTTTCTGGATCTGTTTTTGTTCATCAACTTATATTGATCATTATATTCCACATATGAGTGAGATCATGTGATATTTATCTTTCTCCAACTGGCTTATTTCACTTAGCATAATGCTCTCCAGTTCCATCCATGCTGTTGCAAATTTTAAAAATTCCTTCTTTTTTATAGCAGTGTAGTATTCCATTGTGTAGATGTACCACTGTTTTTTAATACACTCATCTGCTGATGGGCACTTAGGCTGTTTCCAAATCTCAACTATTATAAATTGTGCTGCTGTGAACATAGGGATGCATATATCCTTTCTGATTGGTGTTTCTCATTTCTTGGGATATATTCCTAGAAGTGGGATTACTGATTCAAATGGGAGTTCCACTTTAATTTTTTGAGGAAACTCTACTGTTTTCCACAATGGCTGCACCAGTCTGCATTCCCATCAGCAGTGCAGGAGGGTTTCTTTTTCTCCACATCCTCGCCAGCATTTGTCCTTTGTTGATTTGTTGATGATAACCATTATGACAGGTGCAAGATGGTATCTCACTGTTGTTTTGATTTGCATCTCTCAGATGATTAGTGACTTTAAGCATATTTTCATATGTCTCTTGGCCTTCTGTATGTCCTCTTTCAAAAAGTGTCTATTTAAGTCCTTTGCCCATTTTTTGATTGGATTGATTATCCTCCTTTTGTTAAGTTGTATGGGTTCCCTGTAAATTTTGAAGATTAAACCCTTATCTTAATAGCATTGGCAAATGTGTTTTCCCATGCAGTGAACTTTCTTGTTTTTTTGTTGATTGTTTCTTTTGCTGTGCTGAAGCTTTTTATTTTGATGTAGTCCCATTTGTTTATTTTTTCCTTAGTCTCCATTGTGCTAGGAGCTGTATCGGTAAAGATGTTGCTATGACATATGTCTGATATATTGCTGCCTATGGAGTGTTCTAAGATTTTTATGGTTTCCCCTCTTACATTTAACTTCTTTAGCCATTTTAAGTTTGTTTTTGTGTATGGTGTAAGTTGGTGATCTAGTTTCATTTTTTTTGCATGTATCTGCCCAATTTTCCCAACACCATTTATTGAAGAGACTGTCTTGATGCCATTGTATGCTCTTGCCTCCTTTGTCAAATATTAATTGAGCATAATAGCTTGCATCAATTTCTGGGTCTATATGTCTGTTCTTGTGCCAGTACCAGGCAGTTTGAGAACCATGACTTGGTAATATAGCTTGATATCTGGTATTGTGATCCCTCCAACTTTGTTTTTCTTTCTCAATATTGCTGTGGCTATTCAGAGTCTTTTTTTAAATTCCAGATCAATTTTTGGAGAGTTTTTCTAGGTCTTTGAAATATGCCATTGGTAGTTTAATGTGGATTGCATTGAATCTACAGATTGCTTTGGATACTATGGACATTTTAATGATGTTGATTCTACCAATCCATGAGCATGGTATGTTTTTCCATTTGTTTATATCTTCTCCTTTCTCTTTTTTCAATGTCCTGTAGGTTTTTGAATACAGGTCTTTTACCTCCTTGGTTAAGTTTATTCCTAGGTATCTTATTTATTTATTTATTTTTTGGTGCAATGGTAAATAGGATTTTTTTTTTTAGTTTTTCTTTCTGTGAGCTCGTTATTGGTGTTAAAAAGGCCATAGATTTTTGGGTGTTAATTTTGTATCCTGCTACATTGCCGAATTCATTTATTGAGTCTAGTAGTTTTTTGATGGAGTCTTTGGGGTATTCTATGTACAGTATCATGTCATCTGTGAATAAGGACAGTTTTACTTCTTCTTTTTCTATTTTATGCCTGTTTTTTCTTCTACTTGTCTGATCACTATGGCTAGCACTTCTAGTACTATATCAAACAGGAGTGGAGACAGTGGGCATCCCTGTCTTCTTTCTGTTCTTAGGGGAAATGGATTTAGTTTTTGCCCATTGAGTATGATGTTGGCTGTAGGTTTGTCATATAAGGCTTTTATTATGTTGAGGTATGATCTCTCTATTCCCATTTTGCTGAAAGTTATTATCAAGAAAGGGTGATGGATTTTGTCAAATGCTTTTTCTGCATTGATTGATATGATTATGTGATTTTGTCTCTCAGTTTGTTTATGTGATGTATCACATTTATTGATTTGAAGATATTGTATTATCCTTGCACCCCTGGAATAAATGCCACTTGTTCATGGTGTATGATCTTTCTAATGCAATGCTGGATCCGATTTGTAAGAATTTTGTTAAGGATTTTAACATCTGTGATCATCAAGGATATTGGCCTGTAATTCTCTTTCTTTGTAGTCTCTTTATCTGATTTTTGAATTAGAGTAATGCTGGCTTAATAGAAAGAGCTTGGAAGTGTGCCTTCCTCTTGAATTTTTTGTAATAGTCTGAGGAAGATAGTTTTTAGTTCTTCTTTAAATGCTTGGTAGAACTCCCCTACAAAGCAGTCTGGACCAGGGCTTTTGTTTGCTGGAAGATTTTTGATTACTGCTTTAATTTCTTTGGAAGTTATTGGCCTATTGAGGTTTTTTTATTCTTCTTGATTGAGTTTTGGGAACTTGTATTTTTCTAAGAATATGTCCATTTTATCTAGGTTGTCCAGTTCATTGGAATAGAGTTGTTCCAAGTACTTTTTTATAATCCTTTGTATTTCTGTGGGGTGTGTTGTTACTTCACATCTTTCATTTCTGATTTTGTTCATTTGGGTGCTCTATCTTTGCTTCTTGGTGAACCTCACTAGAGGTTCATCAATCTTGTTTATCCTTTCAAAGAACCAGTTATTGGTTTTGTTGTCTTTTATATTGTTTTTTTGTTTTTGTTGTTGTTGCTGGTTTTTTATTTTTGTTTTTGTCTCTATGTCATTTATTTCTGCTCTGATCTATATTATTTCCTTCCTTCTGCTTATGCTGGGCTTTTCTTGTTGCTCTACTTCTTACTCTTTGAGTTGTAGGCTTAGATAATTTATTATCAGTTTTTCTTTTTTTTTTTTTTTGAGGTAGCCTGTAGAGCAATGAACTTCCCTCTCAAGACTGCTTTCACTGTGTGCCATAGATTTTGGATTGTTGTGTTTTCTTTGTCATTTGTTACCAGGATGCTTTTTATTTCTTCTTTGATCCCTTTGGTAACCCAATCATTGTTTAATAGCACACTATTTAGCCTCCAGGTGTTTGATTTTTTAATTGTTTTTATTGTAGTTGACTTATAATTTATGCCATTGTGATCTGAGAAGATGCTTGATATGATTTCAATTTTCTTGAATTTGAACAGACTTTGCCTGTGTCCCAATATATGGTCTATCTTTGAAAATGACTCATGTGCACTTGACAGGAATGTATATTCTGTGGCTTTTGGGTGAAATGTTCTGAAGATGTCAATTAATTCCATCCAATCTTGTGAGTCATTTAGGATTGATGTTTCTTTGCTGATTTCTTTTTAGAGGATTATCCAGTGGTGTTTGTGGGGTATTAAAGTCCCCTACTATGACTGTATTGATGTTGATCTCTCCTTTGACATCTTCCAGAAGTTTTTTTGATGTATTTGGGTGCTTCTCTATTGGGGGCATATATGTTTACTAGTTATAACTTCTTGTTGAATTGCTTCATTTAGTATTTTGAAGTGGCTTTCCTTATCTCTTGTAATGGCCTTCACTTTGAGGTCTAATTTGTCAGATATAAGTATTGCTACCCCAGCTTTTTTTTTTCATTTCCATTAGCCTGAAAAAAATTTTTTCACCCCTTTACTATCAGTCTTTGTGAGTCCTTTGTTCTGAGGTGGATCTCCTATAGACAGCAGATATACGGGTCATGTTTTTTCTTATCCATTCAGGTACCCTATGTCTTTTGATTGGGCATTTAATCCATTTACATTTAAAGTTATTATTGATAGGAACTGATTTGTCACCATTTTTATTCTTTATGCCTGTGTTCCTTCTTCCCTTCTTATTTCTTCTTTTTAGAGCAGTCCCTTTAGCATTTTTTGTATTGCTGGTTTGGTGGTAATAAACTCCCTCAGTCCTTTTTTGTCTGTGAAGCTTCTGATTTCACCTTCAATTTTGAATTATAGTCTTGCTGGGTATAGTATTTTTGGATTCAGTCCCTTGCTTTGCATGACTTTGTATATTTTATTCCATTCCCTTCTGGCCTGGGGTGTTTCTGTTGAGAAATCAGTTGATAGTATGATGGGAGATTCCTTGTAGATAACTTTCTGTCTCTCTCTGGCAGCCCTTAAGATTCTTACTTTGTCATTGGTGTTTGCCAATTTAATGATAATGTGTCTTGGTGTCAGTCTTTTTAGATTCATCTTGTTTGGGACTCTGTTAGCTTCTTGGACTTGTGTGAGTTTTTTCTTCCCAATACCAGGGAAGTTTTTTGTCATTTCTTCAAACAGGTTTTCTATTCCTTGCTCAGTTTTCTTTCCTTTAGGCACCCTTATTATGCAGATGTTGTTTCATTTTTTGTTGTCCCAAAGCGCTCTCTTAGACTCTCCTCCTGTTTTTTAAGGTTTTTTTTGTTTGTTTGTTTGTTTTGTTTTGTTTTGTTTGTTTGTTTGTTTGTTTTCCATTTGCTGCTCTGCTTGGGTATTTTTTCCTACCTTGTCTTCTAGCTCACTGATGTGGTCCTCAGCTTCTTCTAATCTACTTTTTATGCTTCTATTGAGTTTTTTAATTGCAGCTATGTCATTCTTTATTTCTTCTTGGTTCTTCATTTCCTCTTGGTTCTTATACATGTTGTTGAATTTGTCTTCCATCCTTTTTAGCGTCCTTGTAACCATTGCTCTGAATTCTTTCTGTGTCAAATTGCTTGCCTCCATTTTATTTTGTTTGCTTCCTTTTCCAGTGATTCCTCCTTTTCTTTCATATGGGGGTTGTTTCCTTGTCTCTCCATTTTCACTCCTCTCAGGGTGTCTGGTTATGTGGCTCACCCTGTACTGCATTGACTTAAAGGCACAAAATACAACTCGACAAGACACAATACAGAGGGCACAAGACACAAATGTGTGTACAATACCAATAACCTCAAATAAAAGTGACCACCAGAGAAAGAGAATTAGGGGAGAGAAAAGAGCACAAAAAATGAATTTCAGAAAAGGAAAAAAGGTGAGAGAGAAAGGAAAAAGAAAAAAAAGCAGGAAAAATATATGTATATGAGGAGAAAACTCGAAAAACCAATAACTAATCCATAAAATTCAAACAACAAACACCCAGAAAAGGAGTGAATCTTAATCTGAATATACACAGCTTATTTCCAGAAGGTAAGGTCAAGGAATTGAATGAATGGGGAAATGGGCATGATTCAGTATAAAGGAGCTTGAAAGAGAATGAGTGTATTAGATGGAAAGTAAAAAAACAAAATACTAAAAAAAATGTAGAAAATAATAATTGAAAAAATAAATATTAAAAATATATGTGTAAAAGAAAAAAATATATATATATAATTTTTCCATTTCTTTTATCTATCTATCTATCTATCTATCTATCTATGTATTCATCTATTTTTAGAAAAGGAGAATAGAGAAGAGATCAACCTGAGTTGATGAATGAAACTAATTAAGCAAGCTATTTGTAAAAGAAGCGAACAAGCGAGGAGAAAAAAACCAAAGCATAAAATAAAAAAAAAACTATATACTAACAAACAATCAAACAAACGAAAAGAAAGAAAGAAAGAAAGAAAGAAAGAAAGAAAGAAAGAAAGAGAAAAAAGAAAAAAATTCGCTTATTCACTTGTGAAGAAAAAGAGAAGTGTGCATGGAATTGGAGCAGGAGAGAGCAAATTAGATATATGAGTAGGCCAATTGAGTCTACTTTAATAGTAATGCATCAATAAAGCAGGTAAAGAAGATCAATTTTTAACAGGGAATAAAAAGAAATGATAGATAAAAACTAAAGCAGGATCAGGAGAACAGGATAAAAAAGGGAAAAGTGAGGAAGAAAGTGTTGGCATAAAGGAAAAATTGTGATAGAGTAAAATAATGATAAAAAATAAAATAGCATGTAGAACACTAGTCCAATTTTTTAATGGTAAAAAAAATAATAAATAAAAATATAACAAAATAAAGTGAAAAAAATTAGTTTCTTAACTAAGATAAAAAATAAAAAAGTGAAGGAGTGAAGTTCGTTCACTTCAGCAGAGGTTCAATGACTCACGTGGCTGGTTTAACACCCCTCTCTACTGTTCTGCCTTCCACGTCTCAGTTTCCTGTCAGGTAGTCAGCACAGTGTTAAAGTTTCCAGCGATCCACCACTCCTCTGTGTCATACACCACAACCTTGGTTTTAAGCGGGTGGGACCAGTCTTCCCACTTTGTTTTTCTGCCTGCTTTCAGTTGTATTTACACAAGGGTCTATTTCTGACCCGGCCCGTGGGTGGCGGGGTTTCTGTATTAGTTTTTGGCCCCTGAACCCAGGGCTCCCAGGGCTCCCTGGGGGTATTTAGAATATTTCTTTCCCTGCTGTGCTCCAGACTGGGTGCAGCTGTGCTGCTAGGAGGAGCCTGGTCTTCAGGAGAAAAAAGTCTGTTCAGGGTGAGGGACAGACTGTCCCAGAGCTGGCTTCCTGCTAGTCTCTCCCTATTCTGTTCCCAGTTTCCACAAAACCACCTTCCCCTGCAGTCTCCATGTTTTTAATAGAAAGATCCTATGCACTGAGTTTAGCAAGTAAAAGCAAGGAAGTTATCAAGACAGAGCAACTGCACAGCCTCACGTCTTTCTCCCCCCGGCACTGTGCAGCCAGTATAGAACTGTAGGCTGTTTTTCTGGGTGCAGTCTCCCATGGCTGTGGGCTTAGATATAGAGTCCCCCACTGCCAGAAGCCTTGTGGACCCCATTCCACATTCAAGGGCTACACTGACCCCAAGGGCTATGGATTTGGTGCGCTCTCCCTTTGAGACTCTACCAGTGATGGCGAACCTATGACACGCGTGTCAGAGGTGACAGGCGAACTCATTTTTTGGGTTGATTTTTCTTTGTTAAATGGCATTTAAATATATAAAATAAATATCAAAAATATAAGTCTTTGTTTTACTATGGTTGCAAATATCAAAAAATTTCTATATGTGACACAGCACCAGAGTTAAGTTAGGGTTTTTCAAAATGCTGACACGCCAAGCTCAAAAGGTTCGCCATCACTGCATCCCAGCTGCACATGTTTCTCCCTCCAGCCCAGATGCTCGATCCCACCTCTCTCCAGGTGATCTCTGACCTTTCTGTCCACAGACTGTCTCACCAGCTGTGTTTAATTCTCCAATTCTTGGTGGATGTTATTCAATTCAGCTGTTTCTTCTATCTGCTCTGTGAGTTGGCACAGGACATGTGCGCCCATTCAGCCACCACCTTTTCTCCCCCTGAATAGACATTTTAGGCACCCGCGGTTGGGGAGGCTGGAGTCTCGGTGTTTGTGGGTTCGCAGCTGAGGCAGCTGGTCTCTGGGCATTGTGGCTGTAGGGTCCCGGGTGGTATCTGAGGTCTCCCCGTGTGAAGGGAAGGCCAGGCTTCTAATCACAGCCCCTCTCCCCTTCAAGATGGCGTGGTCTCTGAGGCAGAGATTTCAGCAGCAGTAGAGGCTGCCCAGCCAGAGGAACCTGGTCTGACAGTCCCCAACAGTCCTGTGGAATATAATTGTCCCTCATGCACACATACACACACTCCCCACACGTGCACACACTCTACTTTCACTCACTCACACTATTTTGCTCACTGCCATCCTGTCAGCAGCCATCCCAAAATAGGCACATTTTTTCTTTTTCTTTCATTTTGGTTTAATGGTGAATTATAAAAATATTTTACTGTATTCAATATTTTTCAAATATAAAAAATATATTTTTTTCATATTTTGATGGTGGGCTCTCCTTTTTATTCTGAATTGTTATTCAGCAAAACCAATGGCACTCTTTATTTTCTACATCAATCTTTTTCTACCAAAGCTTATTTTTAATTCCATGTACTCATATACTTTCCACTAGATCTTTAGTGATTCCGTTTTCCTAAAGTGTTGATAATGGTTTTCACTGTTTCACTGAAATTAGGGATTTTTTGAAACATAATTTCAATAAGATTTTGATTGTGTTTGTATATGCATCTTATAAATAATTTCTGGGTCATTGGTTGTGAATACACCAGAAGATCTACTTCTCTACATCCCAGCAAGACTTACCATTGTTCAAATTAAAAGGCTAAGAGCGATAACTAATTATTTTCATTTACACTTATTTGACTACCAAGAAGTAACATAATATCTTCAGAGTTTATTTTTCTATACATTGCCTATTCATCTCCTTGACTCATTTTCCTGTTTGGGTTGTTGTTTTTTTCTAGTTGGTTAGAATTATCAGTATATTTTAGTTTAGTATAATACCTATAGACTAAAAGGTAATCCTTCTTAGTTTTATTCATTCTTTAATACTTTATATTATTTTAGAACTTTTTCCCCTTTTTTTCAAATATATATTTTATTGATTTTTTACAGAGAGGAAGGAAGAGGGATAGAGAGTTAGAAACATCGATGAGAGAGGAACATCGATCAGTTGCCTCCTGCACGCCCCCCACTGGGGAAGTGGCCCCAACCAAGGTACATGCCCTTGACCAGAATCGAACTCGGGACGCTTCAGTCTGCAGGCCGATGCTCTATCCACTGAGCCAAACCAGTCAGGGCACTTTTTCCCCTTTTTTATTGCATAGGGCATTGATCCTGACTTGAGGTTACATCTGTTGCCTCATATTGCTAAGATAAAGAGTAAAAACAAACAAAACACGCGGTGTAATTTAAAATGTTTCTTCAAAAGTATTCTCTCTGCTTCTCACTCAGGTTCTGTAGCCATTAGTCTCCCACATAAACTTATCCCAAGAGACTTCAGCCTCCCTACAGATTTCTCATGTTGGTTGCATTTATTTTTTGTTACATTTTTGGCTGTTTTGTTTATTTGTTTATTTTGTTGTTGTTTTGTTTACTATTACCCACATTTCCCTACTGTAGCTATTCCAAGCTTTTTTTCTCTCTGTGGACTGAGTTGGCTGTTGATTTGGCATGATCCAGAATCTGCTCAATGGCCTCTTCAGATGTCTCACTTGCCCACAGTCTCCCAGATGACTCTCTTCTATCTGTAGCCAAGGAATGTTTCTTCTTAATTTACAGGAACCTACTTCTTGACATCTTTGCTCTTTAGTAGAAATAGGTTTTTGGAAATAAATATCTTCTAGGGTCCTTCTCTGAGATAATAAACCACAGAACCTGCTACCTGGTTAAATGGGAAACAGAAAAATAAGATAACTTGGGGGGGAGGTTAACATTTTAAAAAAGATACTTTCTATATGTGTATAAATAGGAATTATGATGAGCCTCTGTGCCACATTACAACAACTTCCAATTCAGAATATATCTATGTAATGCTTGATAATTTACAAAATGCTTTGAAATCCATGAACTCACAGAATGGTGAGCTAGTAAAGTATATTCACCTCAATAATAATGTGCTTATGTATGAAATTCAATCTGTAACACACTATAGGGACTGCTATATGATCTTCTTGTTTTTCACACACAGTAAGCTTTCATTATTGTCAAGAATTTTCAACTAACATTCTACATATGGCTATACTGCTTAAGGAATTTTTCATGTTAAGTAACAAAAATGTCTGTCTTTCCCTTATAACACATTATCTTACTGAGATACCAATTAGTATGCCCTGAGAAAAGAAAAAAAAAACTAATCTTATTATTAGCTTAGGTACAACATGACTAGGAAGTTAAATCTACTACAAAAAGTCACTTGATATAAATTCTTCTAAAATTAACTGTACTTTTAGATTATTCATGCCCTTGCTTCACTCCAATAGTGTGGAAAAATGAAAGTTGATAAAATTGCTAAATTGGGTTCTTAAGAACAGCAAACTGAAAATTTTCCAGCAAGTTAACACTTTTCTTGATTGTAGATCAAATAATTTATTTTAAGGAACACTCTCTTCACAGTGTCACCCTAGAGCATTCGAACTGGGGTTTCAAAATCATAGTTTGAAGTTTCTCATCTCACCAACTCCCACAACGGAGCTAGGGTCAAATATGTGGAAGTTATGAAACAATATACTCTAAACTAGAACCAAGAATTTTTTTAAGTGTAAGTTGAAGAAAGTCAAGCAAAGCTATCCCATTTGTTTTTCTACTTCAGATTTTTAAACTTTAGGAAGAATGTCTTCTGAAATCTTTGTATCATTTTACATAATTACCAGCTTAAAAAAAGACATCTAATGTTCTTGTTATTAGCTATATTAATTCAATCAGTTTGATGAATAATTAAAAATATTAGTTTGCAATATTGAAAGGACTGGTTTGACTAGAAAAACTGATTATAGATTTTGAGGTTATATAGCCAATCAGATTATAGTGCTGCTCATTGGGTCTTCAGGTAGTCCATGATATACCCATTTATCGCCTAATGTGTCCCTTTGGTTTTTTCCAACATCTTAGTTTCCAAAGTGTTTCAGAAACTCAGATGTCTATCTCACTGCCTTCTTGCTAATAAAAACTAAATACAACTTCCCTTTTGTTGATTTCCTAGTGGAGTACCTTTGATGATACATCTCCTGGGAAGAGTTGTCACTGGTACCCTAGCAGGTAGATTTATGGTAAGTTCTAGAGAACACTTTCTGAGCAATTTCTATGGGTAGCACTCCAGTGACTTTTCTGCCACTCAATAGCCAAAGCTGTGCTTCAACAAGCTCTCAATCTGGCCCTGGGAAGTCCTCTTCTGTGGGTGTTCTTTCCATGTTTTAGTTGAAGTAACTATACTTATATATAACAGAAGATGAGAGTAACTACACTTATATATAACAGAAGTTAGTAAATGAGGACTCTAAAAGGCATAAGGACTTATGCCTTTTAGAGTCCTCATTTACTAACCAATTCCTCATTACTCTCATCTTCTGTTATAATGAATAATTCTTTATATTAAACTCTCCAAATTACTGTGTGGGTTTTATCTCCTCAGTGAATCCTGATTAATACACACGGACATGATGGCAGAGTGAAGTTGAACAAGATTTTTACTTTCTGTCGATTGCTTACAAATAGAGAGATTGACCTTCAACATAATAGATTCTATTACAGGTTATTGTGGAAATATAATCTCACAGAAAAAATGAGAAACTTAAAATGAAGATGGAGAGAGATGGATGTAATGTCCTCATTCAATGCAATGAAATAAACAGGTATTCAGGAAATGACAATGATGATCAAAAACACAAGGAAATTCATATAGATGAACACTATCATTTAAGATATATTATCTTCATAATCTTATCTCAGAATATTTACACTATATATCAAGAGCCCTCAAATGTATGAATTTATAATAGTATGAAACTTAAACTTTGAAACTAAAAATACAGAGTTGAGAAAATACTGGTTACTAATCTCCCCCATTTTCTACCTTTGGTATACACAATATAAGTGAATGCAAAATTTTTCACTAAAGACAATTTCAGAGAATTCCAAGAATTCAGCTAGCAATATTTTTAGATCAACAATAGCTACTTATTTTTGGAGAATGTCCAGTAACCTTGGATATATAATAAGAACAGATGACAATGTAAACAAAATGATATATTACTAGCTTCTTAAGTATAAACTTTAATTAATTTAATACATATTAAGATAATTAATTTTGAGATTTCATTTGAGAACAGTTATGGAAAAAAATTTGATCACTTCAAAAATTGCAGAGTGAACTAACGATATGCAGCATTATCAGTTATAACTTTTACATGTTCTCAAGTTTCTAATCAAACTTCCATATTATATCATAAGCAATGTGAATATACAATCTATATATATAAAAGGTTAAAATGCAAAGTGTCCCCTTGGGAGTTCAACCGGGAGACCAGGAATTCTATTGCTCACTTTGATGTGCACTGACCACTAGGGGGCAGTGTGGAATGAAGGATGGCCCCAGCCAGCAGCTGGAAGGAAGGCCCTGTCCAGCAGCCGGAAGGCCCTGATCCACCCTGATTGCTGGCCAAGCCTAGGGACCCTACCTGTGCATAAATTTCATGCACTGGGCCTCTAGTCTACAAATAAATTGCCAGATAACTACAAGATAGTTTACTTGGTGGGGTCTGAACTTAAAAGAAAAATTCAAGGTTATGGACACTTGAATTTTTAAAAATTAGATTATTTATATCTAGTACCAAATTAAAGTCTCATAACTAATAGAAAACCCCCAATCCAATGACTTCTTTTAAATACAAATGGCAATCTCTAAATCTTTAAGTAAACAGATAATCTGAAAAAAGTCCTTTTGATAATTTCTAGATTAAAGATTTCCAGAAAGGTGATCAGTGTTTTCTCTCGGAAAACCTTCCCCGGTGATAGCCCCTTGCTTCCTGTTTTGGTACCTCAAACACTTTAAGTGCCTTCTTTGAAATCCTTAATGGTAACTGCTTCCCTTTGTCCACTCTGTGGTACATTGGGTTACTGCCCAGCTACCATTCTTGGCCTTCTAGCTGGGTCTTTCTCCACAGAGAAAACAGGACTTCCTCAGGACCCTGTGATCTGAGAAAATGCTTGCTATGATTTCAATCTTCTTGAATTAGTAGAGACTTGTTTTGTGTCTTAATATGTGGTCTATCTTTGTGAATGATCCATGTGCACTGGAGAAAAATGTATATTTTGCAGCTTTGGGATGAAATCTATATGTATAAGAGCCTAAATGACCATCTGACCATCTGACCATTCAACCAGTAGCTATGTTGCACACTGACCACCAGAGGGCAGATGCTCAATGCACAGGCATGGAAACATGGAACAGACTGATGAATCTCAGAGGAAAGGAGGGAGGGAGGATGGTAGGAAGAGATTAACCAAAGATCTTACATGCATACCAGAGGCCTGGTGCACAGATCCATGCACCGTTGGGGTCCCTCAGCCTGGCCTGCAGGGATCAGGCCAAAACCAGCTCTCCAACATCCCCAGTGGGGTCCTGGATTGCAAGAGGGCTCAGGCAAGGCCAAGGGACTCCACCGGTGCACAAATCCATGCACTGGGCCACTGGTATTCTATAAATGTCAATTAAATCCATTGATTCAGTGTGTCCTGTAAAGTCACCATTTCCTTGTTAATTTTTTATCTGGAAGATCTATCCAGTAAAGTCAGTGGGGTGTTAAATCCCCCTACTATGACTGAACTGCTGTTGATCTCTCCCTTAAAGTCCTCTAGAAGTTTTTTTGTTTTGTTTTTTTTAAATATATTAGGTGCTCCTATGTTGGGTGCATATATGTTTACCAGGGTTATATCCACCTGGTTGGATGGATTCCTTTAGTATTATGTAGTTGATAACTGGAATGGTGAGCCGAGGTGTTTTCCCGGGATTATGTCTTGCAACACTGAAGAATTAACTATGCAGACCAGAAGATTTAAGCCAAGTGTGGAAAATGTATTACAAGCAGATTCAGACTCCCTGCAAAGGGAGGTGGACCCAAGAATGGGCTGCCCGTTAAAGCCTTGTAGTCCAGGGGTGTATATTTGCTACAAACTTGCTTCTATGTCTACATGTGTTGTCACCTGGTTGATTCTCTCAATTGTTTTCGCCTAGCAACGGTCCTAAACTTTCTCTGTTTCTATGTGTTCTTTCTCTGTTCCTGTGCTGAATTTTTTCTGTTTCTATATGTCTGTATATCTTGTTTACTGCAGGCCTTCCCTTGGTTTCTCATACCTCCCACTTTGAGTCCAGAAACATTTTATTATTTCTGCTTGGTTGGTTCCTGTGGTTAGGCTGCTCAAACTGCCGTGTCTGCCCCTGCCTATGTTCTACCTGCCTTTATTTCCACTGGACCCTGCCCTATCTGCCTGCATTTCAAGTTAACCCTCTCATAGTGACCTTTATTGTCTCTTGTGATGGCCTTCATTTTGAAGTCTATTTTGTCAGGTATGAGTATTGCTACTCCAGCTTTTTTTCTTTTCCATTTGTATGAATTTTTTTCCCCATCCTTTCACTCTCATTCTGTGTGTGTCTTTTGTTCTGAGGTGGGTCTCTTGTAGACAGCATATAGTTGGGTCATGTTTTTGTATTCTTTCAGCTACCCTATGTCTTTTGATTGGGACATTAATCCATTTACATGTAAGGTTATTTTGTAAAGGTACTTATTTATTGCCATTTTAATTCTGTATGCCTAAGTTTCTCTCTCCATTTATTCTTCTCATTACAGCAGTCTCTTTAGCATTTCTTGTAATGCTGGCTTGGTTGGTAATGTACTCCTTTAGCTTGTTTTTGTCTGGGAGCTTTTTTTCTTTAATATGTTTATTGATTTCAGAGAGGAA
>NW_005871312.1:1061059-1068007 GCF_000147115.1 Myotis lucifugus | reverse complement strand
AACCACCTCTGCCTGCCAACCTAATCACCCCTAACGGCCCCCCCCTGCTGGCCTGGTCACCTCTTCCTACCCCCTCTGCTGGCCTGGTCACCTCTAACTGGACCCCCTGCCAGCCTGATAGCCCCTTACTGCCCCCCTGCCAGCCTGGTCATGCCACACAGCCTTCTGTTCAGTCGTTTGGTTGTCCCTCACTAACCCCCCTGCTGGACTGGTTGCCCCACGCAGCCTGTTGTTCAGTCGTCCGTCCGGTTGTTTCAGTTGTGACAGCCCCTCTCTTTTTATATATTAGGATAAGTCATTATAGTATCACGTCACATTTATAAATATTTGTGGTCTAAAGCATAGCACTGGGCTCATTAGATAAAATTTTATGACTTCATGACTAAAAATTACTGATGACATTTGTTGAGTAGATAAAATTATTGTATGTATAAGTCACTTATTTTTTTTTATTTTAGCAGTACTGCTTATAATACACTAGTGGCCTGGTGCACGATATTTGTGCACATTAAAAGGGAATTAATTAGAGGAAATATTTTAATATTGCTATTTGCCCTTTTTCTATAATAGAAGTGTCAGAAATGAAAGAAAATTAAATAAAATGTATATGAAAATCTTCCTCCTGTCAGAGTCTGGGGCACACTGCAGGACACAGAGTCAAGTCCCTGCACACCCGCATGCACCTCGAAATCGTGAGAAACTCAGACCCAGCCGGCCCTTCCCCCATCAAGCCCCGCCGGGCAGGTGGCACAGCCTCAGGTCCCCTGCCTCGGCCCAGTGCCATGCAGCCTCAGGTCCCTGTTGATCTCTCGTTACCGCTCATTACGGGAACCCCGCCTCCACTGTGGGTGCAGCCATCTTATGATGGCATGACAGAGTGAGGGTCAATTTTCATATTACCTCTTTTTTATATAACATTATCATACTTTCCTTTTGATAGGTCTGCTATACCATTGTACATTGTTACAAGCTAAATAGCATATTATTAAACAATAAATGGTTTACCAACAAGATCAAGAAAGAAATAATAAAAATTTCTTGGAAACAAATTAAAATGATCATATAACAAACCAAAATTGCTGGGACACACACACACACACACACACACACACACACACACACAAAAGCAGTCCCGAGAGGGAAGTTTCTAGTACTACAAGCCTACCTCAAGCAAAATGAAAAAAATATTTACAAAACTATTTAACCCTATAACTTACATAATTAGAAAGAAAACAAGAAAACCCCTGAGTAAATAAAAGAAAGTAAATAATAATGATTAGAGCAGAAATAAATGACATAGAGGCAAAAACAATACAAAAAAAATCAATGAAACCAAGAGCTAGTTTTTTGAAAAGGTAAACAAAATTTATGAACCAATAGCCAGACTCATCAAGAAACAAAGAGAGATACCATTTTATGGTATCTAAGCTCTTTTTATGAGGCCAGCACTATCTTAATTCCAAAACCAGAAAAGGCACTACAAAAAAAGCAAATTATAGGTCAATATTACTGATGAACATAGATGTTAAAATACTCAAAAAATTTAGCAAATTAGATCCAGCAAAATCTTAGACATCTCTCATAGCAATAAGTTTACAGATACATCTTGTAGGGCAAAGAAAACTAAGGAGAAAATAAACAAATGGAACTACATCAAAAGAAAAAGCTTCTGCACAGCAAAAGAAACCATCAACAAAACAAGAAAGCCCACTGCATGGGAGAACATATTTGACAATGATTCATATGGTAAAGGGTTAAGATCCAAAATATATAAGGAACTCATCCAAGCTAACAAAAAGAAGACAAACAATCCAATTTAAAAAATGGGCAAAGGACCTAAATAGACACTTCACCAAAGTCACTAATCATCTGAGAGCTGCAAATAAAAACAACAATAAGGTACCATCTCACACATGTCACAATGGCTGCCATCAACAAATCAACAAATGGCAAGTGCCGGCGAGGATGTGGATAAAAGAGAACCCTAGTACACTGCTGTTATGAATGCAGACTGGTGCAACCATTATAAAAAACAGTATAGAGTTTTCTCAAAAAATTAAATACGGAAGTACCATTTGACCCAGTGATCCCACTTCTAGGAAAATATACCAAGAAACATGAAATACCAATCAGAAAGAATGTATGCACATCTATGTTTATAGCAGTGCAATTTACAATAGCTAAGATCTGGAAACAGCCCAAGTGCCCATCAGTAGATGAGTGGTTAAAAAATTTGTGGTACATCTATACCACCGAATAAAAAGGGGAATCTCTTACCATTTGAGACCACATGGAGGGGCCAGGAGAGTAACATGCTAAGTGAAATAAGTCAATCAGAGAAAGACAGGTATCACATGATCTCACTCATGTGTGGAATCTAAATGACAAAATAAACTGATTAACAGAGTGGATCCAGAGACAAGGACACATGGAACAGAGTATGGAATCTAGCAGGGAAGGTAGGGGAGGGTGGGTGGGTGGGAGGTAATCAAAGACATTGTATGCATATATATACAACCCAAGGACACAGACATTGGATGGTGAAGTCCTGCAACAGAGTGAAGGATCCTAGCTTCTGCTCACATAGCTCCAGTCTACTTTGCCCTCCTTCTGCCAGAGCACGAGGTGAGAGGCTTCACCGGGAATTTTGTGCGTTGTGTCTTTAAGAGGGTGTTGAATTTCTAGCAATCTCTCCCTGTCAGACAGAAAACCCGCTGCTTTTCACTGACAGATGTTATGTTGGTGACCTTCTCAGTTCTGGTGCTCTCTGCTGGGGGGCCCCGCTCAAGGATTAGACCCTAGAGTTGTCAGTGGCACCATCACCACCCCCTCCACCCCCACTGCTGAGATATCTCTCTGGAACTTCAGTTGTTGTCTGTGGTAGCCCAGGCAGCTCTTTCGGGCTTCCACCCCTCCTGCCAGTATCTATGTGGTCTCCACTTTCCGTCCTCAGTTATCAGGGTTGTCTCCAGTGAATCTTTCATTGATTATTCAGAAAGTTTTTCTGTATTTTAGTTGTAATTCCAGTTTGGTCCTGGGAGCTTCTCCATGCAACATCCACTGACTCTGCTGCCATATTTAATCTCCTCCAGAAACAAATCATTGATCTGCAAAACAACCTGGATGAATCTCAAGAAACTTATGCTGAATAAAAAAAAATGCCTATCCCAAAAACTGATATATTGTATGATTCTATTTATGTGACATTCTTGAAATCTAACAGTGTTTTCTCTTTTTTTTTTAAATTCTTTATTGTTTAAAGTATTACATGAGTCTCCTTTTTCCCTCATTGACCTCTCCCCTGCTGCTCCCACCACCCAGCACATGCCCTCACTCCCCTACTGTGTGTGTCCACTGGTTATGTTCATATGCATGCATATGAGTCCTTTGGTTGATCTCTTACCCCCTCACCCTCCACCTTCCCTCATAGGTTGGACTGTCTGTTCAATGCTTCCACGTCTCTGGTTCAATTTTTGTCCATCAGTTTATGTTGTTCATTATATTCCACAAATGAGTGAGATCCTGTGATATGTATCTTTCTCTGACTGGCTTATTTCACTTAGCATAATGCTCTCTGGTTCCATCCATGCTGTTGCAAATGGTAAGAATTCCTTCTTTTTTACAGCAGTGTAGAATTCCTTTGTGTAGATGTACTACAGTTTTCTCATCCACTCATCTGCTGATGGGCACTTAGGCTGTTTCCAAACCTTTCTTTAAGATCAGGAACAACACAGGGATGTCTGCTTTCACCACTCTTATACAACATAGTACTGGAAGTCCTAGCCACAGCAATCAGAGAAGAAGAAAAATAAAAGGCATCTAAATTGGAAATGAGGAAATAAAACTGGCATTATTTGCAGATGACATGATATTGTACGTAGAAAATCCTATAGAATCCACCAAAAAGCTACTAGATCTAATAAATGAATTTGGCAAAGTAGCATGATACAAAATTAACACCCCAAATTTGGTGGCAATTCAATACACCAATAATGAACTATCAAACAGAGAAACTAAGAAAGCAATCTCATTTACAATTGCAACATAAAATAAGATACCTAGAAATAAGTTTAACCAAGTAGGCAAAAGACCTGTAATTGGAAAACTATATGATAGTGATGAAAGAAATTAAGGAAGATACAAATAGGTGGAAGCAAATACTATGCTCATAGATTGGAGGAATTCGCATCATTAAAATATCCATATTATCCCAAGAAATCTATAGATTCAATGCAATTCCTATTTTAAAAAATAGGGGAATATTTTATAAATCAAGAACAAATATTGAAAAAATTCATATGGAACCCAAAATAATCCCAAATAGTCTCAGCAATCTTGAGAAAGAAGTCAAAGTTGAAGGTTATTACAATACCTGATATAAAACAATACTATAAATCCACTATAATAAAAACAGCCTGCTACTGGCATAGGGACAGACATATAGATCAATGGAATAGAACAGAGAGCCCATAAATCAAAGCAAGCCTATAGTTCAATTAATATTTGATAAAAAAGACAACAACATACAATGACATAAAAGCAGTTTCTTCAATAAATGGCATTGGGAAGATTGGACAGGTACATACAAAAAATAAAACTAGACCATCAACTTATATCATACGCAAGAATAAAGTCAAAATGGATAAAAGACTTAAATGTAAGGCACAAAAACATAAAAACCCTAGAAAACAGCATAGGTAGTAAAATTTTAGACATCTCTTGTAGCAATATTTTTGCTGATATGTCTCCTAGGGCAAGGGGAATAAAGGAAAAAATAAATAAGACTACATCAAATGTAAAAGCTTCTAAACAATAAAAGAAACCATAAATAAAATGAAAAGGGAGCCCACTGTGTGGGAGGACATTTTTGCCAATGACATATTGGATAAGGGGTTAATCTCAAAAACATATAATAAATATATATAACTCATCAACAGGAAGACAACAATCCCATTAAAATATAGGCAAAGACATTTCTCCAGAGGACATACAGATGGCCAATAAACATATGAAAAAATGCACAATGTCACTAATCATCAGAGAAATGCAAATTAATCTCTACTGATTGCTGTTTTTATTCTCCCCTCTAGTCACTAATTTGTGTATTTTGTCTGTTTTCGTTTTCCTTGAGCAATATTCAGAGTTAATTCTATTATTTATTCTTTCTTTTTCTTTATTATTAACATTTTCAAAGAATGAGATTTTAGTGTTATCTTTTTTATGTTATTTATTTACTAGGGACCCGATGCATAAAATTCATGCACGGAGGGTGGGTCCCTCACCCCGACCTGCACCCTCTCCAATTTGGGAGCTTTCAGGGGAGCCCTCTCCAATCCGGGAGTTTCTATCTGTCTTTGCAATCATATAAGCGAATTGTCTGAGACCCCAACCCAGTTTAGTTTTGAGCTCACAGAATAGTAGAGGTCTTTTTTTTTTTCTTTTTTGCTCCATTGGTGGAGATTTCCTAGAAGTTGCCAGATATCTTCCTTTTAATTTTTTCTTGACATTCTGACATCACTTATGTCTCTCACCTTTGCTTTCCCTCCATCCCCCACCTGCAACAGTAACTTGTTCCAGGCTCACTTTGCTCTAGTGTCTAGGAGATTCCCAGAATTCCTGGTGCTCCCCACGCTCTTAGTTTCTGCTTCTGGTCCAGGAGCTAAATAAAGGAGAACTGGGAACTTCAGCCACTCCCAGGCTGGGCTGACAGGACCGGACACTTCAGTGGTGTTCCCGGGACCCTGGACACTCAGCCCCAGCCACTTGGTGCCTGCATGCATGTGTGCATCCCACAGGCCCACCATCTTTGTAGAGTTAATTTGTACTCACTCTTGATTGGCTGTGGGTGTCATGAAGGGACAGTCAATTTACATATTTGTCTATTATTAGTATAGATAACATTACTTATTACTTTAAGTAATTATTACTTATTACATCCACTAAAAGTTTAAGGCATAAAACAAATTTCTACTTCTTGGAAATTTTAAGGTTTACTTTTGGTTAAGTTCAAAACTTATTTGTATATTTGTTTTTTTAATCCTCACCCAAGAATATGTTTTTACTGATTTGAGAGAAGAAGAGAGATAGAGAAAGAGAGAGAAAGAAAGAAACATAGATGTGACAGAGAAATATAGATTATTTGCCTCCCATACTCAATCCAACTGGGGATGGAACTCACAGTCTGGTCAAGTGCCCTGACTGAAAATCAGTCCCAAAACCTTTTGGTACACAGGATGACACTCCAACCAACTGAATCACACATCATGATTTCATAGTTTATTTTTGTGTTTATACCATGAACACAAAAATAAAATGTACATCTTTTTTTTTTTTTAATATATTTTATTGATTTTTTACAGAGAGGAAGGGAGAGGGATAGAGAGTTAGAAACATCGATGAGAGAGAAACATTGATCAGCTGCCTCCTGCACACCCCCTACTGGGGATGTGCCCGCAACCCAGGTACATGCCCCTGACCGGAATCGAACCCGGGACCCTTGAGTCCGCAGGCTGACGCTCTATCCACTGAGCCAAACCGGTTTGGCAAAAATGTACATCTTTAATACTTAAAATATGAGTTTAAATCTATAATAATAAAAGCATAATATGCTAATTAGACCAGACAGTCGAATGAACTTCTGGACATCATTTCAGACATCCTTCTTGATGAATCCTTGGTTGCGGGGGCCAAGGCAGAGGCGATTAGGGGCAATCAGGCAGGCAGGAGAGTAGTTAGGGGCAATCAGGAAGGTAGTCGAGTGGTTAGGGGTGATCAGGCAGGCAGGCAAGCAGTTAGGAGCCAGCATCCCGGATTGTGAGAGGGATATCTAACTGCCCGTTTAGGCCCAATCCCTGGATTGGCCCAATCTGAGGGGTCCCAGATTGTGAGAGGGTGCAGGCTGGTCTGAAATCCTCCCTCCCATGCACAAATTTCATGTACCAGGCCTTT
>NW_005871312.1:1058832-1060959 GCF_000147115.1 Myotis lucifugus | reverse complement strand
TATATATATATATATATATATATATATACATGCATTTCTTTAATTAAATCATTCTATAACTGAACTGTCTTCTAGATATTTCTTTATATATATATATATATATATAATATATATATATATATATATTTATTTATTTCAGAGAGGAAGAAAGAGGGAGAAATAGAAACATCAATGATGAGAGAGAATCATTGATAGGCTGCCTCCTTCACACCCCCGACTGGGGATGGAGCCCACAACCCAGGCATGTACCCTGACCAGGAATTGAACCATGACCTCCTAGTTCATAGGTCAACGCTCAACCAATGAGCCACACCAATCAGGCTCTAGATATTTCTTATTGTTAAAAAGATAAATTACCCTCCCTCTCATAATTTCATTCATAACAAATTCTTCTTGCATCTCTAATACATTTTTCTTTGTGTAATTAGTTGCTGTGGAGTTTGATGCTGTTAGTATACTTACCTTTTACCATTATTTAATGTAATTCTTTGTCCTACTTCTAATGACAATCATAGTTTTAATCTTGGTTAGTGTATATTTTACCCATTCTTGATTTCTGTATTAGTGATTTTGAGCTACTATAACAAAGTACCATCAACTAAGTGGCTTAAACAACAGTTAATCTCTCCCTGTTCTGGAGACTGAGAAGACCCTGATACACATGCTGGCTGATTCTGTTCCTGGTGAGAGCTCTCTCACTGGCTGGCAGACTGATGACTTTTCACTATGTTTTCACATGGCCTTCCAAGGTTCATGCAAGCAGAGAAAGAGAGAGAAGAGGGAGATGTGGGAGAGAGATATCTTCCTCTTCTTACAAAGGTACTAATCTCATTCTTAGGGCCCCAACTTCATCACCTAATATCACTCTATCTCTTCAAATTTCCATCTCCAACTACAATCCAGTGGTGTTCAGGCTTCAAAATATAGAATTTTGAAGGAACACAAACATTCAGTGCATCACTATTTTCACTTTTTTTCATCACATTGTTTTAAATTTATTTCTAATAAGCAACCTGAGTAAAGTTCTTAATTCAATTTTTCTTTTTTAACAAAGTTAATCATTCACCCTTTAAAGATAAAATATGATTTAATGATTTCATATTATATTTTCCAAAAAAGCTGATATGGTCTTCAATAAAAATAGAGTGGAATATCAAGAGTGAAAGGACAAAGCAAATGGCAGTAATCTTACAGAAGCAATTTAGTGTCATCTGGCTAGGAAATATAAGAGAATTAGTCTTATTTTATAATTCCTTATGTATCCACATATTCTCTTCCCAACCTCTGTTGACTCTTGGAGCAGGAAATATTTCCACTGAGTATCCATACTTTGAGAAACTTTATAAAACTTCTCAAATTTTGCTGTTTACATCATCTCTTTATGAAAGTTGTACTTTAATTAATAAAAGTATTTTAACTGTTTTTATTATACTAGTTTTATTGCAGTATAACTAAATGACATATTATGTATCATTTCTCCTTTAACAAGTATGGAGCTGTAATTATTATTTACTAATTTGTCAATATTTTCTCAAAAGTATTTATTATGCAAAATTTCAAACATAAAGATTTACGGAAAAATTATGTGTCAACATAAGAAGTTTCCAAACTTCTGGAGAATTTTTGTAAGAGTTCATTTGAGCCAAACTGACTACAATGCTGGGAAGCAGATCAAATGGCCCAGAGAAGGACAACTGGCAGTTTCTTTTATGCATTTCAAATTAAGGAGAGGGCAAAAGAAAGACTATATGAAGGTGAGAGAAAGCAAGGCATAGATTGGATTACAGGATAGTTAACAATATTATGTGCTCTTTTAAGGGTGGTTATGCTTCTGAGGGATCTGAAGAAGAGGCATTTCAAAGCTGTGTTAACCTAGATGCACAAAAACAATAAACTGGGCTTGCTGAAGGCAAAGACAGACCTTTTACTAAGTATGTTATATGCCTGGGGCATGACTTCCTATCATGACCTTCCCAGTTAGGAATTTATGATCAGATCACCCTGTGAGGTTACTTTTGGTTAGATTTATTACAGCATCCTTCTTTTGTTGACATAGGAGTGGAATATTTAATAATCACATTTCCCATGTCTGTTTTACCTATTTACATCTATATACATCTATAGTAT
>NW_005871312.1:1027178-1058732 GCF_000147115.1 Myotis lucifugus | reverse complement strand
AGAGAGAGAGAGAGAGAGAGAGAGAGAGAGAGAGAGAGAAAGATAAACAAGAGGAATCACCTATTTAAGGGTTGCTATTTATTTGTAATTTGTTTGAAAACTATTTGAATAAAATCATAATACTTCACCACTAACACTAAGTATGCAGCTATTTTTATAAAGATATTATATTGCATCATTAAATTTAAAACTACTTAAGCATTTTTAAAAATTATTTATATGTATTTTATACTCAAATGTACCACTGTGACGGAAAAATCTATTAAATGTTTTCAAAAAAGTTTACTTAATGCACTTGGTTGTTACATTTTATTAACCTGACTTTGCTAAAAAAAAATAACTTTGAAGTAAAAAGAAAAGGCTGTCTTAATAGATTGTAGAATGGGCCATGTTCTGGATTCATATGATTATTTTCTCAAATTATTATTTAACATCTTTCTCTATTCCCTAAATTTCCTGGAAACTATGAAATTGTTCTAATCTAAAGGACTGCATGAATACAGGGTAAATATTTCTGGTAAGAGTACTTCACAGATGATGCTTGATACTTTGTGTTGATTCACATTAAAAGGGACTTGATAAAAGGTTATCGCATTTTTAGTAATGTTAACTTGAACACCATTTTATAAAGGATATAACTGCCATATCTCAAAAATATAAAAGAATACCATTCACTTTAGAATTAGCAAGTACTATATTGGATAATACTTTGGAAGTTTAAAAATATTCTCTTAATAACTTCACTATTTTTAGGGTCTTTTGATAGTCTACACATGAATTAATTATTTCATTAAAGGTTGAAAAAATAATGACATCCTAATTGATCATTGCTTCTATACTACCTGCCATTCCTTTGCATTTTTAAATTGATTTTTTTTTCTTTTAAAGGGGAAGGTAGGTGGTTATATTTTAAATTATCAATCAATTTTTAGAGGAAGAAATTGGCATAATTATAATCATGATTGGTGAAAAATAAGTTTATTTCTTTACATTTTTAGTAGATTTACAAAAAATTTATTGTGATTCAAAAATATGAAATGTTAAATTAAATGCATAATAGGTTCATTATAAACAATTTTAAAAGCAAGTAGTTATATACTATTCTCCTGTGTTGGTATTAGTTTTTTTAAAAATATCATTATGCTTTAAAGGATGATTATTTCATTTTTTAAATATATTCTTATTGATTTTTAAAGAGAGAAGAAAGGAGAGGGAAAGAGATAGAAACATAGATGAGAGAGAACCATCAATATCTGCTGCCTCCTGCACATGCCCTACTGGGGATCAAGCTCGAAACACAGGCATGTGCCCTGACTGGGAATAAACTGGTAACCTCTTGGTGCATGGGTTGATGCTCAACCACTGAGCAACACCAACTGGGTATTTATTTCATTTTTGATAGCAGAGTATATTCATTATATATTTTTTTAAATATATTTTATTGATTTTTTACAGAGAGGAAGGGAGAGAGATAGAGAGTTAGAAACATCGATGAGAGAGAAACATCGATCAGCTGCCTCCTGCACATCTTCTACTGGGGATGTGCCCGCAACCCAGGTACATGCCCTTGTCCGGAATCGAACCCGGGACCTTTCAGTCCGCAGGCCGACGCTCTATCCACTGAGCCAAACCGGTTTTGGCTATTCATTATATTTATTAATGTTTATATTATTCTAATTCTGGCCATTAGAACACCTTCAAACTGGATATTTTTGTCCATTTGACATATCCCTTTTCATAGTCTTCATGTGCTTTCATGCTTTTAGACATACAAAGTTGTTCATGACCATTTTCCAGTTTGAGGTTTCCAAACTTGGAATCAATGGCTTTTCTAAGGAGCCTTGGTTTGGTTGTCATATAAATGGTGTTTGGAAAACAAAAACTGGGTAGCAGTTATGTTCATCATATATTCATTATTGTTGACATGTCACTGTTTTTAGCCATGTCAATAAAGTGCTAATAAATACATTTTATTTAAAATCATTTTCAGCTTATTTTTCTATTGCTATTCAATAATAAAAAGTTGTTTTTAATATTAATAAGTCATGATTTTAAGGTAGTCTCCTCTGTAAGTATTGGTGTTTTCATGGGGTGTTGAGGGCTTTAAACACCTATTCTACCATTTTATTGAAATCACTGTCTCCTCCATTGCTTACTTTGAAAATGTGATCTTATACTGTATGTGTTTTCATTTCCTTTTCTGCTCTACTTCTTCACTCACACTTGCTTTCAGAAGTTTTCTCCAATCCATTTCTTGTTTCAAACCCTATGTACTGGTATAGAAATTAGTAGGAGACATTGAGACATTTTCCTTTTATTCTTGTACTAGAGGCCCGTTGCATGAAGAGATTCATGAAATAGGCCTTCCCTTCCCCAGGCTGCCGGCACCGGTTTACCTCCGGCACCTGGGACCCAGGCCTTTCCTCCGGCCGGTCACTGCTCCGGCCGGAGCCTTCAGTCTTCGCTCTGCTGCTTTGCACCTGCATATGCAAATTAACCGCCATCTTTGTTGGGTTAATTTGCATTCTCTCCTGATTGGCTGGTGAGCGTAGTGAAGGGATGGTCAATTTACATGTTTGTCTATTATTAGGTAAGATATAAAGATGATCATATAATTTTTCTTATTATCTACTAAGATTAACTAGTTTTACAACACAAAATACTATCAGGATTCTTGAACTAAATGCTGAAAAGTCATAAAATATTTTCATAAAATATTTTCAGTTTTCCATTATTGAGGTCATTCTGTCATTCTATTGCAGATTATTTTTTATTAGAACACCATATAATGCTATACTTTGCTATCAAAAATCAAATAAATAAATAAATATATTGCAAGTTTGTTTTTTTATATTATAGATCAATTTAAGAATCATTGGAATTATCTGTTCTTTGATGATGGGACTGAAATTCACCAATCCGATGCTTTTTTGTATATTGATTGTAGGAAGTCTGATAGTGACTTGTTCAGTTTTTTTCTTTGGAAATTGGTCAGTTTAAACCTTTCATTTTAACAGTGGTAAACTATGTAAATTATATTTCTCTAACTAACCATTTGTTTCATGTCGCTTTTAAAATTTATTTGGATGTTATTATACAAGGTAACCTCTCATGATATTTTTAAATGTCCTCTATTTATGTTTAATTGATCTTTTTATCATTTTTTTATTTGGAGGCCTTGTTGCTAGTATGCTAGTCAGGAAAAGCTAAGAACCATATGATGTCTCTCATATGTGGGAAATAAAACTGAAAGTGAATGGACACAGACAACAGTGTGGTGATTGCCAGAAGGAAGGGAGGGGAAGGGGGTTGTAGGGTGGGGATGGAAGAGCATAATATATAGTCACAAAAAATGGTTTGAATTTAGGTGGTGGGTACACAGTGCAATAAACAGATCTTGTATCATAGAAATTTATACTTGAAACTTATATGATCCTATTAACCAATGTCACCCCAAAAAATAAATTTTTAAAAGAAAAAAAAAAAAGGCCGCTCTGAACATGGGTCTCTTAATCAAATATTCAAGGCTGAGATACCATAAGGCCAAAGAGATCTCACGGTATGCTGTGCCCTTCTATAGCCAAATGATTGAAGTCACTGTTGGCAACTAGCCTCTTTTGTGTAAGTAATATTAAAAGTATGTTACTAAGGCTGGAGAAGCAAGAGAGAGAAAAAGACTAGAGAGCTTAGATGGAGCTGAGAGAGAAGCTCAGAGGTAGTTACTATGTGAAGCTACAGAGACCAGCCAGTGTGCTGGGCAGGGGAGTGTGCTCGAGAAGCTGAGGCAGGCTCAGAGGATGTAGCTCTGATGTGTGCAGGGGAGACAGGAAAAGCTGCTGAGCCAGAAAGGCTGGAGAAGCTGCTAAGGCAGAGAGCTTAGATACCACTACGATGTGAGGCGGTGAGTGTAGGGGCAATGTGCAGCTGCGCAGATAATAACTTTGGGTATTGAGACTACTACTACTGTGTGGGAAAGATATGTATTTACCAGCTGGTATGCGGCTGCCTATATGGAATTGCTGTAAAGGACTGTTTTGTCTGATGGCTATATGGCCCCTGGCTTCTGCAATAAAGACTCATTCTTCTATACCCCAACTTCTCATGGCTTCTCCAGCTAAGACCAGGTGTCTTAGGAGGTCCAGGCCCAGGCAGAGGAGCTCAGACCCAACACTTACTACAGTAGGCAGGGTTCGAGAAGGAGCCTGCCCTGTGGTTGGTGTAGTCAAATGGGAGAATTTAGAAGAATATATGAACTCAGGGCAACTCAGCGCAGCAGTGCTGAGCAGAGCTCCTACTGTCTCTTACAGTAACTCATTAATTTATTCTTTTATAATTATTTCCTTGCTTCTGCTTTCTTTATTTTTACCCCTTAACTATCCTTAATGTTCTTTATTTATATTTCAGCAATTCCTTTAGTAGATGTGCTGAATTAAGGCTAAGAACTTTTACTAACAGGAATTGAATTGTGTTAGGTATTTCCTCCTACCTTTATTTTTAGCCTTTAAAATTATTTTTAAGTATGTCTCCTGTTTAAGTGATGAATTGGGTTTTGTTTTATTAAACAATCTGAAATTACTTTTTCTTTAAATGAGTTAAATCTGTTAATTAGTTAAATTAAAATGTGTCTTTCTTGGTTAATAGTCAATTTTCATTAAATGTTTAAAATGTCTTCTGCTTTTTAAACATATGTTTTGGTTTTGTTTTTCTTTATATATTTAGTGATGTTCTGGTAAGCACTTAATATAACATCCTTAATTCCTATTTCCTCCCTTATTCAGGCTTCTCCCTTTACTTCAAACTGTTTTTTATATTACAATCAATATATATTAGACTTTCGTCATCTCTTGTCTATTTCTCCTGTTTTCTAAGATGTGATATTTTTATTAGGACAGACCCATAACATTTACATACTATCCTATATAATAAAAGCCCAGCAACCAAACAGCAAAAGTACCAGAACTACCTGTTGACCAGTCACTATGATGCGCACTGACCACCAGGGGGAAGACACTCAACACAGGAGCTGCCCCCTGATGGTCACTGTGCTACCACAGTGGGAGCACCGCTCAGCTGACCAGGATGAGCAGCTGCTCCTGCTGCAAACCCCAGGCCGATGGGAAGGAACCTGGGCTGTGATCATCGCCTCCTTGGCCCGGGCTCCTCCTCCTCACTCCCTGCCACCTCTTCTGGATGTCTGTAGGACAGGCAGCACTGCTGCCAGGCTCACAGAGCTGACCCTGGAAACTGGGAGGCGGGTTCATGGCTGCCACGGGACTGAGGTCTACTCTGCCGCCTCTCAGTGCTATTGTCCCCTGGAGAGGCAAGTGCTCCAGCTCCACGAAAGATGAAGGACCAGGGAGCAGCCCTCTGCTAGTGACTTTGGCTAATGGCACTCTGTTCTTCAATATGACCACACTTTCTTCTTTTTTGCACTATCCTTGCCTCTTTGTTTTGCTGTGAAGTTCAGATCCATAACCAAATTTGTTAGTCTTTGATGTTTCTTTCTTAATGTATCTATACTAATAAAAGCCTAGGTGGTGTCGCACCTTCACATCATCACAAGATGGCCACCACAAGATGACCTTCATAAGATGGCCACCATAAGATACCACCAGGCCGGCAGGGGAGGGCAGTTGGAGGCAATCGGGCCAGCAGGGGAGGGCAGTTACGGATAATCAGGTTGGCAGGGGAGGGCAGTTATGGGCAATTGGGCTGGCAGGGGAGCAATTGGGCATCAATCAGGCTGGAAGGGGAGCAGTTAGGGGCAATCAGGCTGGCAGGCAGAAGCGGTTAGGGGCAATCAGGTAGGCAGGCAGGCGAGCAGTTAGGATCCAGCGGTCCTGGATTGTGAGAGGGATGTCTGACTGCTGGTTTAGCCTGGGCCTAAACCAGCAGTCGGACATCCCCCGTGGAATCCCAGATTGGAGAGGGTGCAGGCCGGGCTGAGGGACACTCCCCCCCTGCACCCCGCCTCCATTCATGAATTTTGTGCATCAGGCCTCTAGTCCTATCTAATAATAGACAAACATGGTAATTGACCATACCTTCACTACGCCTCCCATTGGCTAATCAGCACAATATGCAAATTAACCACCAACAAAGATGGTGGCTAATTTGCATACTGCAGGCAGGGTGGGCCAGCGCAAACAGCCATCTGGGCACCCATGTGCCACCTAAGCCCCGCCCCCAGCTGGGACCCCCACGTGCTGCCCTGGGCGGCGGGACCCTGTGGCCATGATTGTGATCGTGATTGGAAACTGGGCCGCAGGCAAGTCGGTACCCCAGGACCCAGGAACCGCCTTGCCTATGGCCAGTGATCGTGATCGTGATCGGAAAGCCGGGCCACAGTCAAGGCGACCCCCTGGAACACATGAGCCCCTTGATGAGGTCTGCAGGCGAAGCAGCGATCAAGCTATGAGGGGGAGGGTGGAGGGCGGAAGGAGCTACAGGAGCAGCTCTGGCCTGAGACTGAAGACTCCGGCTGGAGCGAGGAGCAAAAACTGAAGGCTCCAGCCACAGTGAAGACTGTGTCCAGAGCGAAGATGGAAGGCGGTGGCCAGAGTGAAGGTCTGGGTCCTGGGTGCCAGAGGAAAACTGGTGCTGGAAGCCAGGGGAAAGAAGGCCTAGTGCATGAATCTTCGTGCAACGGGCCTCTAGTATGTAAATAAAAGCTTATGTTTTTCCTTATGTTACTTATAATGTACATTTGGGATATTCATGAATTTGTTGATATTTCTTCCTGAAAATATTCTAATTTGGAGGACATACGAAGTGATTCAAAAATAGCAAATTTATTTCTCTAGGAAAACTTCACCCTCTATATTTTAATTGAGGAATTTAAATTATTCCTATTCATTATAATTGTGATGATTTTGTGTTTTCTTTAAATATTTTACTCAATTAATTTGTTTATTGTTTTGTTGTTTCTGCCCCCTTCCTTTTTTAACTGCACTGATCAAAGTTACTTTCTTTCTCTTTCACTATAATAATATGAAATATTATTAAATATATATTTTTATATTCGTTTTTAACCAAAAATAAAATAAGTAAATAACCAAACCAGAGGAGTTCTGCCTTAGTTGTTATCTTAATTTTTAATTAATTTCCCAGGTGACTACAGTGATCCACTCCAATCTTTAGATTCTGCTCTTTTTGTTCTTTATATTTTATTGCAATTCCAGTATTCTGCTAGTGAACTTACACTTTGGCAGTTTTCCCTGGCATGAAGTTATGGGTTCTCAATAATTTGCAGAGAATTTTCCAGAATTTACTTACTCCCTTCATATAATTATAAGATCCCTTTTGAATTTTCAGTACTGCTATAATTACGTTTTTATTTTTTATATCTCATGAAATTTTAGTGTGAGTTGAGTTGGAAAGAGACTTAATTGTGTACCCACAATCATTGAAATGAAATGCTATCTATTTCAAAGTTTTTCTCAGATGCTACTTAATTCTTAGTCAATTTACTAAGATCTGACCCAAAATACATACATTTTATGTATAATTTAATTTCTAATAGATCTATATTTACATTTGTCTTATGACATGATAATTAAATATTTTCATGACTGTTTTTCCTATCCTATCTAATAATAGACAAACATGGTAATTGACCATACCTTCCCTACACCTCCCATTGACTAATCAGCATGATATGCAAATTAACCGCCAACAAAGATGGCAGCTAATTTGCATACTGCAGGCAGGGCGGGGCAGCGCCATCCTGCCTGCCCCGCCGCCATCCGGGCCTGCTATCTGCGACCCGGGGCAGTGGGTGTCCCGTTTGGGACCTGACCCAGGGAGGCCGGGCTAGACTGTGGAGATCTGCCACCCACTGGCCTCCATCTGGCCCTCCCGTTGGGGACCCGGGGCTGGCGTGCTGGACCACGGCGATCCGCCACCCGCCCAGCCGCCATCCGGCCCTCCCGGATTAAAAGATTAGCAATGCCAGAAAACCAGGGCTGCTCAGAAAGACTCATGATCAACATCAACAACCTCATGCATGAAATCAATGAATTAACAAAATCGTACAAGATGCTACACGAGGTAGAAAAGGAAGCCCAATCTGAAGCAGCAGCAAAAGGTATTGCTACCACAGAGGTAACAATGGCAATTAAATACGATCATAACAGTGACCCAGGTAGATATAATTCTCCCCATGTAACTGAGGTTGCTGTCATATTCAGAAATGAAGATGGAGAACCTCCTTTTGAAAGGGACTTGCTCATTCATTGTAAACCATATCCCAGTAATCTGAATGCCACTAAAATGAAACAAAGAGTATCATATTTCCTACATTAGATGCCATAACATACCTATTCTTTTTCTACATGGTGAAAAAGGCTGGGAAACAGATATTGATTAAGACTCAGAGACAACAGTGTAATCGACAATAATACTAGACAAAGTGTAAGGACACGAGTCACACAAATGCAGTATTATGGATTTCATCTCTCTGTCCAGGATACATTCAATGCCATTTTTAATGCAGGAATATTAACTCAACAGTATATTGTCGATTCATATTCAAAAATGGAAGCCAATGAGATAAATTTCATTAAAGCAAACCAATCTAAGTTGAGAGTTGAAAAATATAGTGGTTTGTATGATTATCTTACTTCTAGATCTGAAAATGACAATGTGTTGATTGGTAAAATGATAACACTTCCATCATCTTCTGAGGGTAGTCCCAGAAATATGCAGCAGCGATATCAGGATGCTATAGCAATTGTAATGAAGTTTGGCAAACCCGATTTATTCATAACCATGACATGCAACACCAAGTGGGCAGATATTACAAACAATTTACAACACTGGCAAAAAGTTGAAAACAGACCTGACTTGGTAGCCAGAGTTTTTAATATTAAGCTGAACGCTCTTTTAAATGATATATGTAAATTCCATTTATTTGGCAAAGTAATAGCTAAGATTCATGTCATTGAATTTCAGAAATGCAGACTGCCTCACGCTCACATATTATTGATATTAGATAATGAGTCCAAATTATGTTCAGAAGATGACATTGACTATATAGTTAAGGCAGAAATTCCAGATGAGAACCAGTGTCCTTGACTTTTTCAAATTGTAAAATCAAATATGGTACATGGACCATGTGGAATGCAAAATCCAAATAGTCCATGTATGGAAAATGGAAAATGTTCAAAGGGATATCCAAAAGAATTTCAAAATGCGACCATTGGAAATATTGATGGATATCCCAAATACAAACGAAGATCTGGTAGCACCATTTCTATTGGAAATAAAATTGTCGGTAATACTTGGATTGTCCCTTATAAGCCGTATTTGTGCCTCAAGTATAACTGTCATATAAATGTTGAAGCCTGTGCATCAATTAAAAGTGTCAAGTATCTATTTAAATACATCTATAAAGGGCACTACTGTGCAAATATTCAAATTTCTGAGAAAAATATTATCAATCATGACGAAGTACAGGACTTCATTGACTCCAGGTATGTGAGCGCTCCTGAGGCTGTTTGGAGACTTTTTGGAATGGGAATGCATGACCAATCTCATGCAATCACAAGATTAGCTACTCATTTGCCAAATGATCAGAATTTATTTTTTCATGCAGATGATTTTGCTGAAGTTTTAGATAGGGCTAAAAGGCATAACTCCACTTTGACAGCTTGGTTCTTATTGAATAGAAAAGACTCTGATGCACGTAATTATTATTATTGGGAGATCCCACAGCATTATGTGTTTACTGATTCTTTGTGGACAAAACGCCGAAAGGGTGGGAATAAAGTATTAGGTAGACTGTTCACTGTGAGCTTTAGAGAACCAGAACGATATTACCTTAGACTTTTGCTTCTGCATGTAAAAGGTGTGGTAAGTTTTGAGGATCTGCGAACTGCAGGAGGTGTAACTTATGATACATTTCGTGAAGCTGCTAAACACCGGGGATTATTACTTGATGATACTATCTGGAAAGATACCATTGATGATGCAATCATCCTTAATATGCCCAAACAACTACGGCAACTTTTTGCATATATATGTGTGTTTGGATATCCTTCTGCTGCAGACAAATTATGGGATGGGAATAAATCTCATTTTATTGAAGATTTCTGTTGGAAATTACACCGAAGAGAAGGTGCCTGTGTAAACTGTGAAATGCATGCCCTTAACGAAATTCAGGAGGTATTCACATTGCATGGAATGAAATGTTCACATTTCAAACTTCCTGACTATCCTTTATTAACGAATGCAAATAGATGTGATCAATTGTACGAGCAACAAAGGGCAGAGGTTTTGATAAATTCTCTGAATAATCAACAGTTGGCAGCCTTTCTGACTATTACTTCCGCCATCGAAGATCAAACTGTACACCCCAAATGCTTTTTCTTGGATGGTCCAGGTGGTAGTGGAAAAACATATCTGTATAAAGTTTTAACAAATTATATTAGAGGTCATGGTGGTACTGTTTTACCCACAGCGTTTACAGGAATTGCTGCAAATTTACTTCTTGGTGGAAGAACCTTTCATTCCCAATATAAATGACCAATTCCATTAAATGAAACTTTAATTTCTAGACTCGATATAAAGAGCAAAGTTGCTGAAATCATTAAAAAGGCCCAACTTCTTATTATTGATGAATGCACCATGGCATCCAGTCATGCTATAAATGCCATAGAGAGATTACTAAGAGAAATTATGAATTTGAATGTTGCATTTGGTGGGAAAGTTCTCCTTCTCGGAGGGTATTTTCGACAATGTCTCAGTATTGTACCGCATGCTATGCGATCTGCCATATATGAACTAGTTTAAAGTATTGCAATGTTTGGGGATGTTTCAGAAAGTTGTCTCTTAAAACAAATATGAGATCAGAGGATTCTGCTTATAGTGAATGGTTAGTAAAACTTGGGGATGGCAAACTTGATAGCAGTTTTCATTTAGGAATGGATATTATTGAAATATCCCATGAAATGATTTGTAATGGATCTATTATTGAAGCCACCTTTGAAAATAGTATATCTATAGATAATATTAAAAATATATCTAAAAGTGCAATTCTTTGTCCAAAAAATGAGCATGTTCAAAACTTAAATGAAGAAATTTTGGATATACTTGATGGAGAGTTTCACACATATTTGAGTGATGATTCCATTGACTCAACAGATGATGCTGAAAAGGAAAATTTTCCCATCAAATTTCTTAATAGTATTACTCTTTTGGGAATGCCGTGTCATAAATTAAAATTGAAAGTGGGTGCAATCATCATGCTATTGAGAAATCTCAATAGCAAATGGGGTCTTTGTAATGGTACCAGATTTATTATCAAAAGATTACAACCTAACATTATCGAAGCTGAAGCATTAACAGGATCTGCAGAGGGAGAGGTTGTTCTGATTCCAAGAATTAATTTGTTCCCATATGACACTGGCCTCCCATTTAAATTAATTCGACGACAGTTTCCCATGATGCCAGCATTTGCAATGACTATTAATAAATCACAAGGACAAACTCTAGACAGAACAGGAATATTCCTACCTGAACCCGTTTTGGCACATGGTCAGTTATATGTTGCTTTCTCTTGAGTTCGAAGAGCATGTGATGTTAAAGTTAAAGCTGTAAATACTTTATCCCAAGGGAAATTAGTCAAGCACTCTGAAAGTGTTTTTACTCTTAATGTGGTATACAGGGAGATATTAGAATAAGTTTAATCACTTTATCAGTCATTATTTGCATCAGTGTTGTTTTTATATCATGAGTTTGTTGTTGTTATATCATTTTATTATTGTTTATTTATTAATAAAATTACGTATTATTTTCATATACATTGTACTCATTTCCTTTTATCTCTCACACTTTTATTATAGAGAAAAGGCAAATAGCAATATTACAATTTTTCCTCTAATTAATTCCCTTTCAATGTGCACGAATTTCGTGCACGGGGCCACTAGTAAATGTCTCAATTACTTTTGGATGCTGTTACATAATGCAGTTTAAAAATATAAATTGTAATAATGTATGGTAATCTATGTTAACCTAAATAGTAAGTTTATCATTGTATATAATAAAAGAATAGTAAATATTTACAGAAGGTGCAACTTTTAATTCTGGAATATTATATGAATGTATTGAAATATTATGAGTGTAAATATAAGATAAAAAGCATTTAATTGGTCTATGTCTACACCGAATTAATATAAAAAACCAGAAATCTCTTGTCCCTGTAAAGCTTTAAACTTACTTATTGTATGACTAGAGGCCTGTTGCATGAAGAGATTCATGCAATAGGCCTTCCCTTCTCCTGGCTGCCGGTACCGGTTTTCCTCCTGCACCTGGGACCCAGGCCTTCACTCCAGCTGGAGCTGCCTTCCATCCTCTGTCTTCATGGCCCTGGCCAGAGCCGCCTTCTGTCTTCCATCTTCGCGGCTCTGGCTCGCCTTCAGTCTTCACTCCGCTGCTTGGAGCCTACGTATGCAAATTGACCACCATCTTTGTTGGGGGTTAATTTGCATATCTTGCTGATTAGCCAATGGGAGGCGTAGCGAAGGTACAGTCAATTACCCTGTTTGTCTATTATTAGATAGGATAATAATTTTAATTCTCTGAGCCTTAGTTTATCTATTCATTTTTTAATATTTTATTATTGATTTTTAGAGAAAGAGAGAGAAACATTGATTTGTTGTTCCACTCTTTTGTTGTGTTGTTAATCCTCACCCAAGGATATTTTCCCATTGGTTTTTAGAGATAGTAGAAGGGAGAGGGAAACACAGAAAGAAACATCAATGTGAGAGAGAATCATCAATTTGTTGCTTCCTGCACCCACCGGGGCCAGAGCCAGGGATTGAACCTGCAACTGAGGTATGTGCCCTTTACCAGAATAAAACCCTTCAGTACACAGGCCAATGCTCTATCCACTGAGAAAAACTGGCTAGGGCTTCACTTGGTTTTTATGTATTCATTAGAGGCCCAGTGCATGAAATTTGTGCACATGGGGGGTGGTTCCCTCAGCCCGGCCTGCACCCTCTCCAATCCAAGACATCCCTCTCGCAATCCAGGACTGCTGGCTCCTAACTGCTCACCTGCCTGCCAGCCTGATCACCCCCTAACTGCTCCCTTGCCAGCCTGATTGCTACTAACCGCCTCTGCCTGTGGCCTGATTGCCCCCTAACTGCTCCCCTGCTGGCCTGATCGCCCCTAACCACCACTGCCTTGGCCCCCGTCACTGTGGGCTTTGTCTGGAAAGATGTCCGGAAGATGTTTGGTCTAATTAGCATATTACCCTTTTATTAGTATAGATTAGGTGATTTTTGCATGTGCTGTGGCCAGAGATTTGAACCTGCAACTTTGGCCTATCAGGACAACAGTCTAACCAACTGAACTACCCGACCAGGGCCAGATTATCTGTTCTTAATCTGGGAATAATATTGTCCTTATTAAATTTTTTATATATTTTTTATATATTTTTTCTCATCAATAATAGAGCAAAAACTGTGGCTGGTTATTTAACACTGGCAAGAAAATTGAGCAGATATTACCATTAAGAGCTAAATTGTAAGAATTTAGCTCTTACTACACCTAAGAGCTAAATTGTAAGAATTAAATGATATAAAGCATGTGAAACAGAGCAGTAAACTTTGACTAATATGAAAACGTAAGATATTTATTTTTACATTCATATCTTTTGGAAGATAAGTTAAAATATGAACTAAGTTATGCTCTGCAATAGTAGTCTGGTAATATTGGAGCCAACAGAACTTGACACCAATAGACAACAATATTATCTATTAGGTTATTTTTATTGTTTAGATATAAAATTAAATTGTAACAAAGATAGTGTCTTCTCATCAGGAAAGCAACAATGTACTGTAAGTTATATGTAATTTGACTTACAGTATTCAGATCACCTGAAATGCTTTAGGGAAGTAATGGTTCTCTGGGACAGGAGTTGGCAAACTAAAGCCTTTGGGTGCAATTTGTCCTGCTGCTTATTTTAAGGGCCTAAGAGCTAACAAAGGTTTTTTATAGTTTTAAATGTTTGGACACACAAATACACAAATTTTGATGCCAACCATGTGGATGTGGGCACACATGTAGGGACCATGACAGGGCACAGAGAGGAGGCCATTTACAAGCTAAGGGGAAACATCTCTAAAGGCTGACTCCTTGATTTGGGGCTTCTAGTCTCCAAAACTGTCAGAAAAGAACTTTCTGGTGTTTAAGTCACTTAATATGTGGCATTTTGTTATAACAGCTCTAGCAAACTAATATAAGTGTCCAGAAATAAAACAAAGTAAACAGCCAGCTTATTTATGTTTCTTCTCTGTGGCTGCCTGTCCGCTCCAAAGGCAGCGTGGTAGCTTTGACAGTCATATGGCCTGCAGTCTTACAATATATGCTCTCTGGCCTTTAGCAGAAAATGCTTGCCAATTCCTGGTGTAGGAATCAGGAAAGATTTGTACTTTAGCAGGAAATATTATATATAATGCTGTGATTTTGAAATGACTTTCAAAACATGTTAAATATTAACTAGGGAAATGCCACATAATAGTAACTCTCCTCTTTCTCTGTTTCTGTAGCATGATAGGAAAGAGAGGCTCTAAATAAGTTAGGATTACAATAGTTTAGCTGCACATGTGTAAAACAAATCCTTAATCAAAAGTACCATTATTAATTATGGTGACCATCTGATTAGTACTTTTACGGTAAAACTAACATTTCAAAAGGTTGAGGATAAAGACCCAGAAGATAATCTTTATGCTGATTATGTCTGGAATCATTAAGCCATGTACCATACTGAGGATCGTTATCAAGGAAAGATTCAGGTGAATTCCTAAGAAAGATTTTAATAGAAGGCTAAGAATAGGGTGCCATGTTAGATAAATTAGGTAGAGTTGTGTTAATTATAGTCAAGAGTTGATGACAGAAGCAGCAATACAGATGTTGCTATCAGGTGATTCTTATTTTCTTGAGAGTTGAAAGAAGCGTGAAAAAATAGTGTGAGGAAATACCAATCCAACTTTCCTGTTGAAATTTGGAAAAATAATATACCTCAAGGGACACCGTAGGTGTAAAGAGTTGCAAATGCCGAAGCTTTCCGAGGAGAGAAGGCTCTCCAAGTCCCCAGGGAGGGAGGTGAATGATGAAAGGGAGCTTCCTTGCCAAAAACTGTTGGATTGGGTTTCTGCAGCTTTATTCAGCACAAAAACAAATTGTAGGCAGTAACCTAGGTCTCCCAGCAACACAGACACACAAGAGGATGCGAGGTTCCATTCCATGAACCCACACAATTAAATGCTCTCAACAGTTGTGTTCTTATTCAATATGAAACGTACAAAAGAAATTACGTGAATAAGTATTGTATTCTTGCATTCTATAATGGATGCCCCTACTATGTGCCAGGTGCTCTCATTGGATCTGAGATAGAAGTATGAAACAGGATCCTTGTGCCTTATAGATAATAGACTTACAAAAGCAATAGAGTTGTCTTTAAAGAACATATTTGCTAATTCAATCATTTCTTTAAAAATAAAGATCATACATTTTCAGTTTGATAAAAGTACTGTCGAAAAGCAAACAAAATATGTCTAACCTATAAAAAGCCTTAATTGACACTCTTCTTTAGGAGAGTCTTAATACCTACTTGATAACTATTAAAATTATAGCTATTAAGAAATAGTCTGCTGGAAGATGAAAGCTAAAAGAAAACTACCATCATTCAATATATGTCAAGTGCTCCAGATTTTTTAAGATAGGTGTTCAGCATGCGTGTGGGAGCAGAGAAGTGCCATATGCATCATATTTCGTTTTGTGCTTTTTTTTCCCCCCATGGAGAATTATAATTTGATAGGCACACTGCATATAATATTATTTTTTTAATAAATCTTCTCCCTATACATCCATCAACTAGAAGCTAAAATGTGTGAAAAATATATATGACACAAAATGGAAAACAGGGACTAGAATAATGATTATTTAAATGTGAAAACGGTGGTCAAAATCAGCACTTTTCTTTTAATATCATGAATTTGATGACTTTTAACATCTCTATTTAAAGTAAATTATGTTTTAACACTGATGTAAATCCCTTCAGATCTCATTCTTTATAATTAAGTAAATTTGATATATTTATAGAAAACTTTGAAAATGTATGGCTTAAGTGCTGTAGTACATGCAGAAATTCTCTACCTTTGTGTTTTTGGCTGCTAGAAGGTTGATGTCCTCTAATATCATGCTCTTGTTTACTTATGATAAATTAGTTCTTGGTGTGTGTTTGTTGTTGTTATTTTGTCAAATCATAACATTTCCCACTACTTCTGACTCAGGATATTTGCTGTTTGTTTTCATAGTAAGATTAAGGGTTATATTTACCTGGAGCAGAACCTATTCTTGTATTCTTAAGGTAGTCCCTTCAATAAGGTCCATATACAGATGAAGGAGCTCCGCCCACCTTCACTGCTATTGTATTCCCTAAGGTAAGGGGATTTACCTCCGCCTTAGCTTTTTAGTCACCAAAACCAAGAGCAATTAGTAAAAAACAGGAAGGTGCTATTTAATTTGCCTGCCTCATTTATTTATTCCATTATCTGACATTACTTAGACATTTTTAATTATATTGCCTCTTTTTATTTGCTTATATAGAGGATAATGACAACACTTATAATATAACCCTACTGAAATTTCATTCGGTAGATATTACATGGAATTAAAAGAAGAAATATGAAATAAGAAAGGCAGGAAGAATATCAAGTAGAAGGAAAGAAAGAATAAAGAAAGAAAATGGAAGAAAATAAGAAGCAAATAGGGAAGGAGAGAAAGGAGAAAAGAATGAAAAAAAAGTTTAATAGTAGAGAAAATCTAGCAACTTTCACAGAAGTAGGGTTTCTTTGCTTTAAGATTTAAAAAAAAGGACCATGCTAAATGGGTTGATATGAGTGGGGATAATATAGGTTAACCATTAAAGTTATTCATTGAGACAATTTTATGTTTACCTACGTAACATCTAGAAATACATATGCATTTTAGATGGACATTCTAATATTTTAAATGCATGTGATTCTTGAGTGGTTTAAAATAGTGTTGACCTATTATAACACTCATATGCATTTATTTTCTAATTTATTACCTAGCTATAATCATATATCTTGCACAGTTAAGTCAGTCTTTTCCTCCCCCTCTCTCTCCCCCTTATTTCTTCCTCTTCCCTTATTTGATTCCTTTCTGTCCTTTCTTTTGCTATCCATTTTTATCAGTCCCTCTATGTCTTTCTTTCTTTTTAAAAATATATTTCTCTTTAATTCTTCCCTACATAAGATCATAGAATTTACAGTGGGACCTATAACGATTGCTTAGAGAACTATCAGCAATAAGGAAGAGGATATTAACTAATATACTGCTTTAATGTATCCTATAATTATGAATTCAAATTTAATTGTCTACATAATAGATGCAATGAGAATATTACAAAATTCCCAACAATCCAACAGAAATATGTGTGGATATTTTCCTGGGTATTAAAATATTAATGTCATGTGCTGTATAAGATAAAACAAAGTTCTAGATTTTGCTCTGATATAGGGAATTCTAAATAATTCCCTGAATATAGATGAAAGAAAGATGTTCTCATATTCCTTTATCATCCAGGTTTTCACATATTCCTTTATCATCTAAGAGAAATCGATATATCATTAGTCACTGCCAAACTCCCTTCCCACTGTATTGGCAGGAGAAAGAGTCAGCTTTGCTTATGACATTTGTCTACAGGCCTTTGCTTTGCTCTAGGTCTACAAGGTGGAATAGACATTTTTATTTCTTTTCCTCAGGCACTATATTTCATGAAAAATTCATTTATTCTATCTCCCGCCTCTAAGAAACTTTTTGTAAGAAACAGACAAAAGAAAGTGACCTTTTGTCCATTTGAATGACTGGTCCTGAACAGTTGGCTTGCTGTTTACTGCTTCACTGTTAGTGTCACACTTCTGACACTGACTCTTGCGTAGGAACTGAGCTGCCATCTTGTCCTGTGCTTCACTCATACCAATTAGGTTCTCCAGACAGACCCTTGTCAGCTGGCTATTATTGAAGTAGGTTGAGTTCCAAGTACCTTAGACTAGAGTACAAAAGTCTCAATTTTTCAAACTTATTAAATAGAAGCATTGGAGTGAGCAAAGTTCTGTTTTTCTTAAAAATAAAAGAAAATGCAATAAGCCATGAAAGTTTAAGTTATCATCATGATGCATTACTCTGTATCTTACAATGATTTATAATTACGAGTTCAGGAATGCCTAATTATGCAACGGCTCAATACATGAATTTAAAAAAATAACCTGAAGTGTAATATTTGTGAATAAAAATAAATACAAAATAGATTTAAAATAATAGTAATGTAAATTCTTAACATCTCATATACCCTCCTTAGTATTTCTGGGTTACTGCCAAAAATATATAGATGCCTATAAACCATACCAATTATTTTTTAAATAAACCTATATCTCAAAGAAATACTAAATTCTATTAGTCAAAAATTAACAATATAACATTTCAGAGACAGAAATATCTAAGGAAACCCTGTATAACCTTTAGGAGGCTGTGGGCAGGCATCTGGGGAAAGAATTGGAAAAAGAGATAAACAATAGTTGCTAAAACCCCTAAGTCAGGGGGAAAGCCCTTTTATTCTCTATTCTGCAGCCCTCCCATCATAGAATTTGAGACTGCTTGGTAATCCTTAGACTAAAATAACTACTAATTATTTTTTCTTGTTATCATTTGTTGCCTCATTATTATAAAGCAGGAAGATAGAAGACATTTATTTTTCAGAATTTTTGATTCAATATTATGATGTGGAGCTGGTAGAATTATTATTCATGGGTTTTCTAGCTGCCTAAAGAGTTACCCACATGGGTTTCCTGGCATGACCATCAGATAATGAGATGACTTTGATGTCTCATTTGACACATATGAATCATAGACTTTCAAGAAATATACTTTGATTTTCTATGATATGTACAGAATCATTCCCTGGGCACAGATGAAAGAAAGATGTTCTCACATTCACTGAGAACATCTTTGCTTAAGAATAAGTCCAGGTACCTAAACATGGTTCAAATCTTCATCATGACTTGGCACCAGTTGTCTGCATTTTCTCTTCTACTACCACTCTCACTACCTACTCAAATATCTACAATACAAAGTCCTCATAAGGTGTTACTTTCATTTTCCATCCTAAAGATGTGCACATTATTTCCCCTTTAATAGAGAAGCCTATTGATTCAGCTTGGACTCAATTTCCTGAAGGAATTCTTCCCAAGTCTATAAGTTTAGTTGTTTGTGTCTTCTTTGGATTCCCATACCTGGCGCCAGCAGCGGGTGAGAATGGCGGCTCCAGTGCAAGCAGTGGGTGCGAGTGGGGTCAGCACCGGTCACGGGTGTGAGCACCAAGTGGGACCAGGGCGCGTGGGAGCAAAGAATTTTCAGTAACCACTAGGGGCTCACCCCGATGACAGTGACCAGTGCCCCATCTTGATTTGGTGCCCCCGCTCACCTGCTCCACCATCCCACTGCGGCCGACACCTGCCATGTTCTGTGTGCACACCATGGTGGTCAGCGCACATCACCGTGACTGGTTGTTCAGTTGTTCCACCATTCAGTCTATTTGCATATTAGCCTTTTATTATATAGGATAAAGAAATTTTATATAAAAGGAACTAGAGCACTATAGAGGCTAACATATTCCTGGTCCCAGAGTTGTGATTTCAATCATTATCAGTATGCCCTACAGCCCTTACTATTTACACAAAGAATGATAGAAAGGCAGAGAACTGTTTTTATTATAAGTTAACACAAGTAGAAACTTTGTCCATATTTGTGAATGCTAAGAAGTAAGTGAAAGCAGCACACATAGATTATTCTTTGGAAGAATTCAGGGATAAAAAAGATGATGGCATTAGGGTAGTTTAGTACAATGATACTCTATTTTTTTGTATCTATCTATACTAATAAAAGGGTAATATGCTAATTAGACTGGGTCGACCTGACATCTTCCTGTCGTCTAGTCCTCCTTCTGGACAAAGCCACGGTGGCGGTAGCCGAGGCAGAGGCAGTTAGGGGCAATCAGGCCAGCAGGGGAGCAGTTAGGGGTGATCAGGCTGGCAGGGGAGAGTGGATAGGGGCGAACAGTCTGGCAGAGGAGGGCAGTTAGGATTATATTATATGTTATGTTGTTATGTTATGTTATGTTATGTTATGTTATGATATGTTATAGTATGTTATGTTATAGTATGTTATGTTATAGTATGTTATAATATATTATGGTTTTGAACACATATCACAATATTTGAAATGCTTTTTTTAAAAATTGAAGTCCCTATATGTCATTTAATTTTTCCTAGGAACAAAAAATAAATTTCTTAGTGAATATTTAAAATGTTCAGGTGATTTCAGTTGAAAATTTTTTTTCTGTCAAATTCGATTTTTTGTTATATTATTTTCATAGCCTAATATTTCCTGGTATATATTTTTCACATTTTATAAAGGTTTTTTAATTTATCTAGATTTTGTGATTTTCCATATACTTTTGAGTATCAGTTTTTCAACTTTTACCTCCTCCTTCTTTTAAAAATTAGCTTGCTGTGTTTTTATCAGGATAGCATTCTATTCAGAGATCAAATTGTTGAAAACTATCATTTTAATAGTAGGTTTTCTCACTTATAATATATTTCTTCATTTAATTTTTTTAAATTTCATTCAGTAATATTTTGTAGCTTTTATTAATAAATCTTATCCATATTTTATTAAATTTTAGATTTTTTTGTTAATAATTTATAGTTGTAAATGGTAGTGTTCTTTAACTTCAATTTCCAATTATTTGTTATTATATAGAACTACACTTGATTTTGGTACACAATGCAAATTAGCTAAATATACTGACTAGCCTTTCTGTGGATTTCTTGGATTTTTATGCCATCAAATAAAATGAATAATTGTATTTCTTCCTTTCCAGCCAGTATTTCATTGTTTTATGTCCTTATTGCACATGCTAGGATATTCAGGACACTGTTAATTAAACGTAATGAAAATATATATTCTTGCCTTGTTCTTGATATTTGAGTAAAGCTTCCTGGCCTTCACTGTTTAATATAATGTTACCTGTAGGTTTTTTATAGATGTTCTTTTTCAGGTAAAGGAATGTTTCTTCATTTTCTCAGGATTTTAATCATGAATGGGTGTTGAACTGTTTAAAATGCTTTTTCTGCATCTATAGAAATGTTTACATGGTACTTTGGGGGTACGTCAATGTTGTAAATTACATTGGTTGATTTTTGACTTTTGCACTGCATTTCTAGGATGAACTCGACTCTTTCGAGATGTACTCTACCTTTTATAAATCATTGAATTCCACTTACTGACATTCTAAGGTTCTTTGAGGCTATAGTCGTAGGAGGTAATGATCTGTATTTTTCTTTTCTTTACTGTCATGTCTGGTTTTGGGATAAATGCTGGCTTCATAAAATGAGTTGAGAAGCGTTACCACCTCTCATTTTTTGGAATAATTTGCACCATATTTTCCTTAAATGTTACATAGTATATTTTTAACAATGGATTCATTTTTAAGTACACATATGGCTGTTCAGATCAATTTCTTCTATAGTTTTCTGCATTGTTATAAATATTGGGTTTTTTTTCAAAAATATGTTCATATTTACTATATTGAATTTATCAGCATTCAGGTTTTTCCCCCCTAATATTCCCATATCATTCATGTAGTGCCTATAGCTTTTGTAGTTTTGCTTTCTTTTCTCTATCATTGATCCCCTCCCTCTCTCTCTCTTTTTAAATCCTCACCTGAGAATATTTTTTCCATTGATTTTTAGAGAGAGTGAAAGGGAGGGAGAGAGAGAGAGAGAGGAGCATTGTTATGAGAGAGACACATTGATGGACTGATTGTCTCCCACACGTGCCCTGACCAGGACCGGGAGCCGAACATGCAACTGAGGTACATGCCCTTACCCAGGAATCAAACCCAAGACCCTTCAGTTTGCAAGCCAACGCTTTAACCACTGAGCCAAACTGACATGCATAAATTATTTTGAAGTTTACTAATTTTCAAAATGTAGGGGTTTTCCGGATAGCTTCCTGATATATTTTTTTAAATTCTGTTATGTTCAGAGAATATACATGATATGATGTTTTTCCTTTTACCTTTATTAAGACTTGATTTATGCCCCAAAATAAGGTTTATCTTGGTAAATATTCTATTCTTTACTTGGGGAAAATGTATATTATACTGTTGCTGATTGCAGTAAGGGCACATTGTTTTATTCTTCTAAATCTTTGCTGGTTTTCTGCCTTACTTATCAATTAATTATTGTGAGAGAAGTTCTCTTTGAGTTTTCCATCTCCTCACTGGGGCCATAAAACTGCCCTCAGTCAGTAAGTAACCTTAAACCTTTTTTTGCTCCTTCTCTCAGGAACAAACATTTTTTTTCACATGTTTTCTAGATTTCTATTTGCTTGAGTTATGATGGTAAATATGGTTCCTTTTACTCCCTCTTAGAAGATGAAAACATTTACTTCTTGCCTTAGCAAGTGTGGCTCAGTTGGCTGGGTGTGGTCCCATGCACCAGGGAGAGTTTGCCAGTTGCATTCCTGGTCAGAGCACATGCCTGGGTTAGCGGCTCCTCCTATCCGATCCCTAGTAAGGGACATGCAGAAGGCAGCCAATTGGTGTTTCTCGTTGATGTTTCTCTCTCTCTCTCTCTCTCTCTCTCTCTCTCTCTCTCTCTCTCTCTCTCAAAAATCAATAAAAACATATTAAAAACAGAAAGAAAATATTTACTTATTCTTTAAAATTTTTCTCTCTCTTCTTTGTCCTCTAGTATAATATATATGCAATTGTTAACACTGGTTTTCACAGGAGGAAAAGATTACAAGGAACTTTCACTTTTCTTCTTTTATCATATGATGTAGCATTTTTTGCAATCTGATATTTTGAGAAATACAATCTAGTTTGCATGTATTAGGTAATTTCATATTTTTAAATTCAGCTTTCAAAACAATGAACCAAATTGATATAAATTGTCCTGTTTTGCAGAACCTGACCCTAAAACTTTATTCAAGTTATTTAAAGCCATGTCATTTTTTTTATAGTCCTAGGATTAAACTCCACAGGTACTTGATCCCTAATACTGTTCCTCCAAGAGTGCACACGTCATTATTTTGCATTATTTATTTTCACCATACACTATTCAACTACTACATTTTTATTTTTTAAATTCAGATTCACCCTAAAGGAAAGAATTATTGATACAGTCATACAAATTTAAAAAAATAAAACAAAATCTATACATTGATATATATTATCAATAAATGACAAGGATGTCAGTGAATTTAAAGTTTTACAGGGTGATTGCTTAAAAGATTATTGTTGTTTCCTGTGTATTTGTTTAAAAATAAGCAATATATATTATTTTATCATTCAATGATGTTAAAATAATATTGAAGTTAAAAATATAACCAATAGCCCTAGCCAGTTGCTCAGTGGATAGAGCATCGGCCTGTGGACCAAAGGGTCTTGGGTATGACTCGGTCAAGGGCACTTACCTGGGTTGCAGGCTCCCGGCCCCTGTTAGGGGTCATGTGGGAGGCAACCAATCGATGTGTCTCTCTCACATTGGCGTTTCTCTCTGTCTCTCTCTTTCTCTCCTTTCCACTCTCTCTAAAAATCAATGGAAAAAATATCCTTGAGTTAGGATTAAAATGTATACATATACATATACATATACATATGCATATACATATACATATACAACTATATATATGTATATACATATAACTAATATATATAATAACTATCATTTCAATGCATAAAAATAATCTGAATTCAAAACCCAGTCTTATGTTTTCCTCTGTCCTCTAGTGAAGTTAACAGAAGAATTTTCCTGAAATAGAGTGTAATTAGCAAATGAATGGGTTAATTTAAAGATATGCAATTTTCAATAATAATGAGAGTTAAACTTTCTTATGGGAACTGGCTTAAACTGGGTTATGATGAGATATGAATAGTTGAAATAGATTAATTATCTTTCAAATTTGGGATATTAAGATTGAATAAAACACCTTTAAAGACTCTATTAAAATGATATCTTTGTGTGAGCAATTCAGGTCATAGATCTCATTTTTCCCTCTTTCGCCCCCCCCCAACTTCATATTTTAAACCATTTAACTGTAAATCATTGAATGAAAATGACAGTTATTGGGACTCTTGCCAGTGACACTGAAAATATATTAGTGGTTTTATATACCTTAATACAGATAGATTGAGAATTTTTGAACAAGTTCAAGGTTCTTTCTAAACAGTCCCATTTTTTGAATAGACATATCTTTCTTTGCCAATTATTTTATAGATCTAATTTTAAACTTATATGTTTGCAGTAGCATGAAACTTATCTTCATTAACACACAGGCTAAGTTGCTCAAATAATAGACTCCCAATATGAAAAGTGTCTAAGCCCTCAATTGCTTACATAAACACAAATAAATTAATAGTAATTCACTTTTATTTTGTAATGGTTTCTACTTTTCTGTACCTACTTACTGTTGTAACATCTGTAGCTGTGCAATTGGTACTTGGAAAGCTGGCAAATGGCTAACGTCCAAAACCTCCTGCCAATATAAATTAATATGTACCATCAGAGGGAGCCCTAAGTGGTATAAGAATGCAGTCTCTTGAGTTGTTTTTAGGGAAGAAGCTTGAAGCAAAATGGAATAGCTCTGGCTCCCATACAGCAGACATGAAAACACATGTGCCTTTAATTTTGTCCCTGGTAATATGTACTAATTCACACTAAATTATTCTAGTTTCTATTTTAAAAAGAATGAGAATGAGAAAAAAAGACTTTCTGTCTGTGAGTACTGTTACTGTAACTGTACATCCAAGGGGTCCGGACTGCCTGTCACTACTTGAGCCAATTAAGCAGAGACAGGGTTGCATCATATATGAGTGTTTATTCCAATACTGCCAGCAGTATGGATGAGCAGCAGGTCATCCACAAAAATCTGCTCTGCACCCCACTATAAGCCAGCTGCTTATACTGTATTGGGTAGGACAAAGATTATGTGAGGAAATAGGAATTACAGGCATGGGACAGTGGGCACGGGATAATCATTACAGGGTACAAGTCATGTGGGCTGGAGGGTGGGTGCCTCTGGGCACCCCCGGACCAAATTACAAGTAGTAGGGGTAGGGGGTTGTAAAGAGCAGGTGCCTCCTGAACTAGATTGTCTGGGCCATGAGGTTGTAAACCTTTCCATAATGACAGGCGGTTCTTGGAAGGAAGATAGACTGCATTCCAATGTTAGTTCCCATATCCAGAGCACACAACTCTCAGCCAGGTTAGAATGCGTTTTCTAATCAGAACAGAACCATTATGGTTAATGGAGTATGATTGATATTTCTTATAATTATAATTAGTTTCCAATATTGTATTTCTGCCCCTAACATGTGTGCTTAAATCATACAGAGTATGTCTATCTAGTTACCTATCAATCTATCTGCATATACAGAGCCCTAGTAAAGTATTTAAACTCTTCCGTGAAGACATATATATCAGTTCTTCACCTAAGGAAAAAAATAATATAAAATTGTGATTAATGTGTCTTAAGGTATAATTTTTAATTATAAATACTTTTCTTTAAATGGCAAGTTTTCTTCTTACATGACAAAGTATTGTGTTAATATTGATTTTCTCATATTTCATAGAAACTTGTATTTTAGAAATCTAAATATTTAGCCATAAATATTGTTTTTAGACTGGTAAAGATAAGGTAAGATATATTTTAGGATCATGAGTGAATTTTGGATATTAAAATCATTCTTCAAGTAATTTAAATAAGTGAAAAAATAGTCACTGTTTCCAAAACCTCTATCCCTCTAGCATGCAGACACTCAGTCAAACATACAATCTTACAAAACATATTTTTTAAATGTCTCCTTATAAAATGTATTTTATAAGAGATATACATGGAAAGTTCAAGAATAAAGAATGTTTTTTTTTTCTTTTTTAAGAGGAGACTTAGAGAACCACTTGGAAGATGATTATATAGTTTGACATTGTTAAAATATATTTTTACTTTTTACATATAATTTTTTAGTTAAATAGCATATTCCTCATCATATAATTTACACTAGAGGCCCGGTGCACAAAAATTTGTGCACTCGAGGGGGTCCCTCAGCCTGGCCTGTGCTCTCTCGCGGTCTGGGACCCCTTGGAGGGTGTCCACCTGCTGGCTTAGGCCCGCTCCCTGGGGGATCGGGCCCAAGCTGGCAGTCAGACATCCCTCTGGCAGCACGGCAGCCCTCAGGGGATGTCCACTTACCAGCAGGGAGCAGATCTAAGCTGCAGTCGGACATCCTTAGTGCTGCTGAGGAGGCGGGAGAGGCTCTTGCCACCACCACTGTGCTGGCAGCCATCAGCCTGGCTTGTGGCTGAGCAGAGCTCCCCCTGTAGGAGCGCACTGACCACCAGGGGACAGTTCCTGCATTGAGCATCTGCCCCCTGGTGGTCAGTGTGTGTCATAGTGACCAGTCATTCCTAGTCTTTCTGCTGTTAGGGTCAATTTGCATATTATCCTTTTATTATATAAGAAGATAGAGGCCTAGTGCATGGGTGGGGGCTGGCTAGTTTGCCCTGAAGGGTGTCCTGGATCAGGGTGGGGGTCCCGCTTGGGTGCCTGGCCAGCCTGGGTGAGGGGATGATGGGTGTTTGCAGTCTGGTCACACCCCCTTTAGGGTGGGGGTCCCCACTGGGGTGCCTGGCAAGCCTGGGTGAGGGGCTGATGGCTGTTTGCAGCTGGTCACACCCCCTTCAGGGTGGTGGTCCCCACTGGGGTGCCTGGCCAGCCTGAGTGAGGGGCTGATGGCTATTTGCAGGCTGGTCAAGCCCCCCCCCCAGTGGGGACCCTCACCCCATGGAGGTTTGGCCAGGCTTGGTGAGGGGCTGGTGGCTATTTTCAGGCTGGCCACACCCCCTTAGGGTGGGGGGTCCCCACTGAGGTGCCTGGCCAGTCTGGGTGAGGGGCTGAGGGCTGTTTTCAGGCTGGCCAAGTCCCCCGGCAATGGAAGCTCCCAGCCTCTCCTTTTTTTTCTGTTTCTTTTTTAATTCTGGGATTTATTTACCTTATATAATTGAAACTTTGTTGCCTTTTGTGGAGGCTACAGCTGGCCACGGGAAGCTTGGCTTCCTCCATCACTGGAGCAACCAAGCCTCCTGCTCGCTCCAGCTCCGTGGCTGCCGGTCGCCATCTTGGTTGGGTTAATTTGCATATAGTCGCTCTGATTGGCTGGTGGGCGTGGCTTAAGGTGTAGCGAAGGTACGATCAATTTGCACGTTTGTCTTTTATTAGTGTAGATATTACTAGAAATAGAGGGGAATATTAGAGACTTTCTCCTTACCACTTAACTTCTTTCTTAAGTCCCACAAAATTTTGATAAGCTAATACAGTATCAACTTCTCTGAGTTAAATGCATAGAACAGAATAAACATAAAAAACGGTGTTATCATTAATTTAGCTATAAGAATATTTACCATAGTTTGTTGTTTTTTTTTTAGGATACTTATTTCAATTTTAGAGGCCAAACAGTTTAGTATAGGCATCTTTTTTTTATTAATTAAGGTATTACATATGTGTCCTTATTCTCCCATTGCCCCCCCCCCCAATCATGCCCTCACCCTCATCCCCTGTTGTCTGCATCCATTGGTTATGCTTATATGCGTGCATACAAGTCCTTTTTATAGGCATCTATCCATTTCATTGTATTGTACACCTGCAAAGATGCATGTTACTATTTGATAATTTTTATCCATACTATCTCCTCAACAGACTCTTCTACTTATGCCCTATTTTCAGGATTCCAAAAACTTCCTGAATAATAATTATCTTTTCTCTTATATCAATTATTCACCAAGTCATGTTCCAAGGCCATTACTAGTATTAGGACTGAGAAGGCAAGTCAATGAGACTACAAGTGTAGGGTTACTTATACATTGTGAGAAACATGGCATTGATATAAATAGATTTATTTTTATGTGGCTACTAGAGGCCCGATGCACAAAGATTCATGAAAGAATGGGCCTTCCTTCCCCTGGCTGCCAGCACCGCCTTCACTCCAGCTGGAGCCACCTTTCAGCTTTAGTTCCGGCTCGGAGCCACCTTTCCACCATCCCACACTGCCCAGAGGCCCAGAGCGGCCGGGGGTGGTGCGGAATGCCCACGGCCGCTCAGCGCCTGCATATGTAAATTAACCCATCATCTTTGTCGGGTTAATTTTCATACTCACTCCTGATTGGCTGGTGGGCATTGCGAAGGTATTAACAATTTGCATCTTTCTCTTTTACTAGTGTAGATTTAAATAAAAAAGAGCTGATTTGTTTCACAAACATTATCATATTTTATATAAAATTCCATTTGCTCCACTTTTTATTATTTTTAATATTCACCTGAGAATAAGTTTTCATTGATTTTGAGAGAGAGATGTGAGACAGAAACATCAACCAGTTGCCTCCAGTATGTACCTCAACCTCCCACCTTAGTTATGTGCCCTTACTGAGAATTGAACTTGCCACCTTTTGGTCTATGGGATGACACTCCAACCAACTGAACCACCAGGCCAGGGCCATATGCTCTACTTTTTAAAAAGAATACATTTGCTTGAATTCAGTATTTCTTTTTTCTAAACAGTGAACTCAATAAACTGATTCTTGGAAATTGAAAATATATAAATATGTTGTAGCATTCTTATCTCCCTACCCATTCCGTATTATTAATAATACCATACTCAATAGCATACAGGAAAAGTGGAGATGTAATTATGAGACTCATGATTTGTCTTTTCTAGTGATTAAAATTAGACTAATTAAAAGTACAAAAGTAGAGGTCAGTTTATTGTTTCTAGTTTTGTTCATTAGTTTAATCAATGCTTGTTAGATCCTAATGAGTTACATTAGATCCATCAAATATTTACTGTGTTCCGACTGATTTAGATATCTTCTAAGAACTAATAATTATGAATTCTCAACTCTCAAAATTCTTTTATTTTAGTGAGAGAAACCAACACAAAATATCAAAAATATACCTAATGTGTCTGGCAATAAAAACAGTAGTAAAAAAAAAATAAGCACCTATAAGAATGGAATATACTGAAGCAACAAAACATATAGCAGATATGTAAGAAAAATTTATTCTAGAAAAAGGAAAGAGTTCATGAAAACGATTGGTATTAGTTTCCTAAGGCTGCTGTAACATTTGTACAAAGTGGATGTCTTAAAACAAAAGAAATTTATTATCTTATATTTTTAAAGTCCAGAAGTTAGGGATCAAGTGGTCAGCAGGGCTACATTTTCTCTGGAGGCACTAATGGAGAACTTTTTACCCCTTCCAGATGCTAATGGCACCAGGCATTCCTTGGCTTGTGACAGCATAATGCTCATCTCTTTCCTCCACATTCACATTGCCTTCTCTATTTTCTCCTGTGTGAGTTTCATACAAGCACACTTTTATTGGCTTTAGGGCCCACTCAGATAATCCAGGACTATATCTCCTCGAGATCTTTAGTTTCATTACATCTGAAAAGACTCTTCAGATGATAAAATTAGGTCATTAGGGTGAGTCCTAATCCATAAGACTGTCTTTATAAAATGGAAATTTGGAGATAGACATTCACAGAGGGAAAACAATATAAAAATGGGTATGTAATGAGGAAAACAGAAATTTGACTGATGTAACTGCTAACAAGGAATATTAAAGACTTCTGGTTACTACCAGACACTAGAAAGTGGCAAGAGAGGTTTCTATCCAAAGTCTTAGAGGAAACATGACAATGGTGGCCACCTTGTTTTTATCTTCTAGACTCCAAAACTGTGGGACAACATGTTTCTGTTGTTTTAAGACACCCAGTTTGTGGCACTTTGTTATAGAAGCCCTAGCAAACTTATACAGGCATATATTATTCAAGGCATTAGAGGCAGATAGGGCTTTGAAGACCATGTGTGACTATTAAAGGACTGGGTTCAGCTGCATGTAACCAAAAACTTGATAGTAATGTAACTCATTTTTTAAATATATATTTTTAAAACTTTATTACATAACAAGAGGTCCAGATATAACCGTAGAGGAACTGGGTAAGGCAGCTGCCAAGTTTAAGTGACTCACTCACATTCCAGAACACTTGAATGAGGCAAAACCAAAGACAAAATAGGAGTGCCATCTGAAACCGCTATCAAACCTGCTATGAGTGTAGGAACATTCCTGAAACTACTGTTAAAATTTCTGCTGACATCTTCAGCCTTTATCTTACCTCTCTCTGTAAGACAGAGATAAGGATATAACCACACTATCAATTCTCTGGGGACCCAGAATGACTCACCCCAAGATGTGCCTCTGGGGTATGTAGATTGTTTTGAGCCAAAGGCAATTTTATCTTCAGTCTAAAGAGTAACGTCTACCCAGAAAAGTTGAATTAGGGACTATAATAAGAGAATATCAGCCATAATCTTTTTGAGTCACATATTAACTAAAGATGTGTTCTTCTTATCATCCTGCAATGACCCTTTGAAGCCCCCACATGCATTATCTCCTCCCTAGCTCAGGACATCTTATACACCTCCATCTCCCTTGTCTATCTCTGAACCTCTTGTGCATGTGGGTTCTCTGACTCTCTCATGTATGTGGAGTTCCCATACATATACATGTACTAAATTTGGTTATTTTCTTCTGCTAATCTGTCTTATGTCTACAGTACGTGATTATTAGATCAGCCAGAAAAGTGTTGAGGGTAGAGGAAAGCTTGTTTTTCTCCCACGCTTCAAATACAATCAAATTCAATTATCCAAGCAAGAGTACTACAGGTAACCTCTGAAGTTCTATGATAAGGATTTGAAATTTTATGCTGATAAATACTAGAAATCATTTCAGATGATGTTTAAACAGAGGATGCCAAAATCTGACCTATATTTGTAAAGGCTATTTCTGCTGCATTGTTGGCTATAGAGCATAAAAGAGCAAGGGTAAGAACATGAAGACTAATTAGGACATTTAGGCAGGAGATGATGGTGGCTTAGACTAAGATGCCGGCAGTACAGTGGAGAAAGTGGTGATTTTGAATATTTTTCTAACTTAAAGTTGACAAGATTTTGTCAATTTGTAGGCTTTGCTAGAAAGAGGAGCTAAGGGTGACCACAAGATCTTTTTCCTGAAAAACTAACAGATTGAAGTTGCCACTTACTGAGATGAGAAATATTGTGGGAGAAACAAGTTTGATGATAGAAGTTGCCCACTATACCTGTTAACATAAATATCCAATATAAAGAAGAGTTTGTGAATCTGAAATTGAGAAATATGTCAGGGTTACAGATCTATATTTAGGACTCACTACATAATCATTTTTTTGTTGTTATTTGTAAAAATCTCAATATGGTAAAACAAATTTCAATTTCAAAAAATAAAAATATAAAAGTTTAATTTACTCTCATTGTTTTAATTAGTATTACAGTGATAATTATCTAGACATTGTCTATGCACTGAGATAAT
>NW_005871312.1:982836-1026911 GCF_000147115.1 Myotis lucifugus | reverse complement strand
GGACTTTAAAAAAAAAAAAAAAAATATATATATATTTTCTGCCCCTCACTGGGGATTGAGCCCACAACCAGGCCTATACCCTGACTGGGAATTGAACCAGTAGCTTCTTGGTTCCTGGGTTGATGCTTAATCACTGAGCCACACCCAACTGGGCACCATGCAATTTTTTAAAATTATATAATCTATTGTTGTCATAAAAGAATAATTCTTAAGGATGCATTGTGCAGTATAAAGTGCTGAACTGTCTTTGAAAGCCAGACTAGAAAAATGCTATTATATGAAAACTCTTGTTTTATAAAAATGTTTATATCTATATTATAAGAGCTAGATAGAATTATGTAATTGAATATATTTAATTTGAAAATTAGATTATCATGCTTTTCTCATTTTCATGACTACTGTTCTCTGTTACTTTTCATTGTAAATTGTGTTTGGGAGTTAGTTTTCTTTTTTCAATTGGTCATGTTTCTCTTCCTGGCATTTTCATATGTTGCCCTATCTACAGAATAGATTTTTAAGCAGTTAAGGTCTTCAAGAGTTATCCTAGGAACTACAAAAATCTCTTCTGCCATTTTGGATTTTTGTCTTAGTAGGAAGATTGAAGGTTAGGATTTCCTAGCAGTTCAAGGCAGTAGAGCCCCAATAGAAGCAAATGCTCGGAGCAATCATAAAACTTAAAAAGATCGTTGTCGCCCTGGCCGGTTTGGCTCAGTGGATGGAGTGTCGGCCTGCGAACTCAAGGGTGCCAGGTTCGATTCTGGTCAAGGGCATGTGCCTTGGTTGTGGGCACATCCCCAGTGGGGAGTGTGCGGGAGGCGGCTGATCGATGTTTCTCTCTCATCGATGTTTCTAACTCTCTATCCCTCTCCTTTCCTCTCTGTGAAAAATCAATAAAATATATTTAAAAAAAAAAAGATCGTTGTCTGTACTCAGATATGTCTTCTTATATAAAAACAAAGATTTTGAATGCTGCATATAGCTGCAGGTATTTAAGACTTTTTAAAATAAATCTAATTGGTAACCACAGCTGTGAAGCTATATAGGGAGTATCATTAAGGAGAATCCTTCATGAACATTTCATTTTTAATTCATTTCCGATGAAATAAAAGCTTTTAAGAGTTCCCATTTCAGCAGCACATATACTAAAACTGGAATGATACAGAGAAGATTAGCATGGCCCCTGCACAAGGATGACGTGCAAATTTGTGAAGCGTTCCAGATTAAAAAACAAAAAAGTTTATAACAGCAATCAGTCAAAAAAAAGTAAATACATATCAATGTTGTATTATATATGCCACCATTATACAATCTTCTAATTATTTTATATGTAAATGCTTTTGGGTCATTCTTTTTCAATAAATTTAAAATGTGGGTGTTATTTTTATAAATTTAATATAAAATTTGGCTGAACCTCAGAATTTCTATATAAGTGAGCTTTGGTTTTAAATAAACATGGGTGTTCATTTTGTATATAATAAACTTTTTATTGTTGAAATAATGTCAGGATGATTTCAAAATAATAATTGAAAGATGTGTCTTAGGATGATGACTTAACAAGTTGTTTGGTCTCATGCAAAAGACATGTAAAAGAAGTCAAGTGACCCATGAATTAGTTTTTTCTCCTACCAATGACATATGAATAAGTCATTTAGTCCCCTTTGTTTCTCCATTTATAAAATAAAAACAGTTATCCATGATAATTAGAGATCTTAGAGAGAACACTACGGGAGTCCTAAAATGTAATTACATAGACTTTCAGGTGTAGCACAGGAGGCTTTTAGAAGAGATATTGATGATTTTGTATAATGAATCTATTTTTAATTTTGGATGATTATAACTATCAAATGTATCATTCAAAAAATCTTATGAAAAACCTTTATAATTTAAATATAGAAACAATAGTTACTACCCTGAAAAATTTAGATGCCATTTATTATTATGGTTGTTGTTATTATTATTCTTATTTAATCTTTATTGGTGAAAGTATTACATATGTCTCCTTTATTTCCCCATCGACCCCTGCTAGCCTGCCCCCGCTCCCCACCCCTGGCCTTCATGACACTATTGTCTGTGTCCATGGGTTATCTATATTAATAAAAGGGTAATATGCTAATTAGACCAGAAGTCCTTCTGGACATCATTCAGGATGTCCTTCTGGATGAAGCCAGGGCTGGAGCAAAGCCTGGGTCCCAGGTGACTGCTGCTGCACTAGCCAGCCATGAGCCCAGCTTCTGGCTTAGTGGTGCTGCCCCTGCAGGCAGGCAGTATGGAGCAAGTGGTCGAAGACTGCTAGAGCCCAGGGCTGTGAGAGAGATGTCTGAGTGCTGGCTTAGACCTGATCCACAGGGATCGGGCCTAAGCTGGCAGGCGGACATCCCCCAAGGAGTGCCAGACTGCGAGAGGGCGCAGACCAAGCTGAGGGACCCTCCCCTGTCCCCCCGCCCCAGTGCACGAATCTCATGCACCGGGCCTCTAGTGCATATATATGCATACAAGTTCTTTGGTTGATGACTTCCTAGCCCCCTCACCCACTCCCACCTTCCCTCTGAGATTCGACAGTTTAGTTTATCTTATTCATTACATTCCACATATAAGTGAGATCATGTGGCACTTGTGTTTCTCTGACTGGCTTATTTTACTTAGCAGAATACTCTCCAGGTCCCTCCATAGTGTCTCAAAGGGTAAGAGATCCTTATTTTTTACTGTTGCATAGTATTCCATGGTGTAAATAAACCACAGCTTTTTTATCCACTCATCTACTAATGGGTGCTTGAGCTGTTTCCAGATCTTAGTTATTATAAATAGCACTGCTATGAAATAGGTTTGGATACATTCTTTCTGATTGATGTTTCAGGCTTCTTAGGATATATTCCTAGAAGTAAGATAACTGGGTCAAATGGCAGTTCCATTTTTAATTATTTGAGGAAACTCCATACTGATATCCATAATGACTGTACCCCACCAAAAGTGTACCTTTTGCTCAATATCCTTGCCAGAACTTGTTTATTGAATTATTGATGGCAGCCATTCTTATAGGTATAAGGCGGTACCTCATTGTCATTTTAATTTGCATCTTTCTGATGATTAGTGATGTATGTTCTTGTCATTTTTGTCAAATATTAATTAAGCATAATGGCTTGGGTCAATTTCTGGGTTATCTGTTCTGTTTCATTGATCTATATGACTGTTCTTGTGCCAGGCTGTTTTGATTACAGTGGCTTTGTAGTATAGTTTTGATATCTGGTGTTGTGGTCCCTCCAACTTTGTTCTTATTTCTGAAGACTGCTAGGGCAATTCAGGGTCATTTTTGATTTCATATAAATTTTTGGAGTGTTTTTTCTAGATCTGTGAAGTATGCCATTGGTATTTTAATAGGGATTACATTGAATCTGTAGATTGTTTTGGGTAGTATGGACATCTTAATGATTTTAGTTCTACCAACCCATGAACACGGAATATTCTTCAACTTGTTTATATCTTCCTCTATCTCATTTTTCAACGTCCTGTGGTTTTCTGAGTACAAGCATTTTACCTCCTTGGTTAAGTTTATTCCTAAGTATCTTAATTTTTTTTTTTTTGCAATGTTAAATGGGGTTTTTTAAAATTTCTCCTTCTGAGGTTTCATTACTGGTATATAAATATGCCATCAATTTCTGGGTGTTAATTTTATCCTGCTAGATTGCCAAAATGCTCCAAACAAAAGACAGCGTGTTGCTGAATGAATAAGAAAACATGACCCATATATATGCTGTTTACAAGAGACTCATCTTAAAACAAAAGACTTACACAGAATGAAAGTGAAGGGAGGGAAAATTTTTTCATGCAAATGGAAATGAAAAACAAGCTGGGGTAGCAATACACATATCTAACAAAATGAAGAACCTAAGAGACAATGGATGCCTTTTCATTATACTAAGAGTTACCAATACAAGAGCATATAACCATGGTAAACATGTATGCACCCAATATAGGAGCACCCAAATACATTTAAACAAAACAAAACAAAAAAAACAAACTTCTGGGAGCATGCCCATGCCTTTCTCTTCCCCCCTTTTTTCCCCCAACAGGAGTACATCTCCTAAACTCTAAGGGACCCCATGGGACTTACAACCAAAGAAGCAATAGGCAGCAGTAGCTTATCCCAGGATAACCCCTGAACCTTTTCCCAATGCCCCCTGTTCTCTGACTCTCCAGTGAGCTCACAGCAGCCCCCTTCTGGCTCACTTCTTTTCCATAATGTTTCTAGAAAGCCAAAGCATCCCTGCCTAGGCTCTCTCCTCTTGCTTCTTTTAAACTAGTCCCTTCCTTGTCTCACTGTCCCCGGCTTTAATAAATGTGAAACCTTCCTGCACGAAATGAAGAACCCACACACTACAGGCTGACCCGAGGCGACCACTCAGGCCCAGTCCCTTTCTGGCAACACTGCGACTCTAATCCCTCAAGGTGGGGTGATTAATGGCCCAAAGACATTCAAGTCTTAACCACCAGAACCTGAAAACTTTCCCTTATGTGAAAGTTCAGAACAGTCCACCCCAAGATGTGCCTTAGTAGTATGCAGATTACTTTGAGTCAAAGGCAATTTTAGCCACAGGTTCAAGAGAAACTTCTGCCACTTTTTTAACTTCCTAGGTGGATTTGAAATAGGTCTTTGCCCATAATAAGAGATTAATAAGAGATTATCAAGAATAATCTCTTTTTGACCCACCTACATGGCAGGGCAAACTTCTATTTACTAAACATCTGCTCATCATCCTGCAATAAAGCACTAAGTTGCATTATCTCATACCTAGCTCAGGATCTTATGCACCCATGTTCCCTTCTAACTTCAAACCACTTCTCTTGTTTCTGTAGGGTCTGGTTCTCTCATGTGTCGAGGGTTCTTGTCTATGAGAGTATTAGATTATCCAAAAGAACCATGAGGGTGTAACTGCATAGGAACTTCATTTCTTTAATATAAACTTTTAAAGGAAAAAAAGAAACTTCTGGAGGACTTAAAGAGAGAGATCAATGCCAATACCACCATAGTAGGGGACTTTAACTCCACATTGACTTCACTAGATAGATCTTCTAGACCAGTGGTTCTCAACCTTCTTAATGCCGCGACCCTTTAATACAGTTCCTCATGTTGTGGTGGCCCCCAACCATAAAATCATTTTTGTTGCTACTTCATAACTGTAATTTTGCTACTGTTATGAATCTTAATGTAAATATCTGATATGCAGGATGTATTTAGGCGACCCCTGTGAAAGGATCGTTCAACCCCCAGGTTGAGAACCACTGTTCTAGACAAAAAAAAATAATAATAATAAATGAAGAAACAGCAACCCTAAATGAAACACTAGATAAAATGGATTTAATAGACATTTACAGGACATTTCACCCCAAAGTTACATAATACACATTCTCCTCAAGTGCACATGGGACATTGTCAAAGATAGACCACATTCTAGGGCACAAAACAAGTCTCTATAAATTCAAGAGGATTGAAATAATATCAAGTATCTTCTTGGATAACACTGGCATGAAACGAGAGGTCAACTACAATAAAAATACCCCAAAACATTCAAACATATGGAGGCTAAATAGCATGTCATAAAATAATGAAGGGACCACCAATGAAATCAAGGAAGATATAAAAAACTTCCTGGAAACAAATGAAAATGAACACACAACAACCCAAACCTCATGGGACACAGGGCAAGCAGTCCTAAGAGAGAAGTTTATAGTACCACAGGCCTATCTCAAAAAACAAGAAAGTTGCTAATAAACTACTAACACTACAACTTAAAGATCTAGAAAGAGAACAACAAGAAAAGCCCAGCATAAGTAGGATAAAGAAAATAATAAAGGTCAGAGCAGTAATAAACAACATAGAGACTAAAAAAAATAAAATAAAACTACAAAAATTCAATGAAACCAAGAACTAGTTCTTTGAAAAGATAAGCCAGACTCATCAAGAAAAAAAAAAAGAACCCAATAAATAAAATCAGAAATGAAAGAGGTGAAATAACAACTGACACCACAGAAATACAAATGATTATAAGAAAATACTATGAATAAGTGGGACAACCTAGAGGAAATGAACAAATTCCTGAAAAAATACAACCTTTCAAAATTGAATCAGGAAGAATAAAAAAAATCTAATAGGCCAATAACAACTGCTAAAATAGAAGAAGTAATAATAATCCTATATAATAAAAGGGTAATATTCAAATTGACCCTAGCGGCAGAACCACCAGAAATGACTGGTCGCTATGATGCACACTGACCACCAGGGAGCAGATGCTCAATGCAGGAGCTGCCCCCTGGTGGTCAGTGTGCTCCCACAGGGTGAGCTCCGCTCAGCCACAAGTTGGGCTGACAGCTGTGAGCACAGCGACAGTAGTAGAAGCCTCTCCTGCCTCCTCTGCAGCGTTAAGGATGTTCGACTGCGACTTAGGCCCGCTCCTCACAGAGAGCGGGCCTAAGCCGCAGTCGGACATCCCCTGAGGGCTCCCAGGCTGCCAGAGGGATGTCTGAGTGCCAGCTTAGGCCCAGTCCCCCAGGGAGTGGGCCTAAGCTGGCAGGTGGACATTCCCTGAGGGTTCCCAGACTGCAAGAGGGCACAGGCCAGGCTGAGGGACCCCCCGAGTGCATGAATTTTCATGCACCAGGCCTCTAGTATAATAATAATCTATACTAATAAAAGGGTAATATGCTAAGTAGACTGGACGGACCAGATGTCTTCCAGACATCCTTTTGGACATCCTTCTGGACAAAGTCATGGTGGCAGGGTTCTTGTGTTCTCATGTGCTGAGGCAGAGGCGGCAGGGGAGAGCAGTTAGGGGTGATCAGGCAGGCAGGCAGAGGTGGTTAGGGGCAATTAGACAGGCAGGAAGAGGCAGTTATGGGTGATCAGCCAGGCATGGGAGCAGTTAGGGGCATCAGACAGGCAGGCAGAGTGGTTAGGGGTGATCAGGCAGGTAGAGGGGTTAGGGATGATCAGACAGGCAGGCAGGTGAGTGGTTAGGAGCCAGCGGTCCTGGATTGTGAGAGGGGTGTCCGACTGCCAGTTTAGGCCTGATCTCGCAGGTGGACATCCCCCAAGGGGTCCTGGATTGGAGAGTGTGCAGGCTGGTCTGAGGGATACCCCCCCATGCCCGAATTTCATGCACTGGGCCTCTAGTAATAATAATGATAATAATAATAATAATAATAATAATAATAATAATAAACACAACACCACCACCACCACAAAAAAACCTCCCAGCAAACAAAAGCCCTATTCCAGACGGCTTTACAGGGGAGCTTTACCAAACATTCAAAGGAGAACTAACACCTATCCTCCTCAAACTATTTCAAAAAATCCAAGAGGAAGGAGCACTTCTAAGCTTTTTTTTATGAGGTCAACATTGTCCTAATTCCAAAACCAGATAAAGACACTAAGATGAAAGAGACTTACAGGCCCATATCCCTGATGAACATAGATGCTATAATCCTCAACAAAATATTAGCAACTCAGACCCAGCAATATATTAAAAAGATCATACACCATGAACAAGTGGCATTTATTCCAGGCATACAAGGCTGGTACAATGTTCGCAAAACAGTAAACATGATACATTACATAAACAAATTGAAAGACAAAAATCATGTGATCATATGAATAGAAAAAGCATTCGACAAAATCCAGCACCCATTTTTGATAAAAACTCTCAGCAAAGTGGAAATAGAGGGATCATACCTCACCATAATAAAGGCCACATATGACAAACCTACAGCCAACATCATACTCAATGGGCAAAAATGAAAACCATTTCCCCTAAGAACAGGAACAAGTCAGAGATGTACACTTTCACCACTCTTGTTCAACATAGTACTGGAAATCTTAGCCATAGCAATCAGACAAGAAAATAAATAAATAAAAGGCATCCAGATTGGAAAGGACATTGTAAAATTGTCATTATTTGAAGATGAAATGATAGTGTACATAAAAACCCCAAAGACTCCACCAAAAAACTATTAGATTTAATAAAGGATTTTGGCAATGTTGTTATTATTATGATTAAATCTATGTTGCCTATGTGGGAAGGATTCTTTATGATGGTAAAGCCTAAGGAAAAAAACAAAGTCAATGACTGATTATAAATTGACTAGGCAATTGAGAAGATACTGGTAGAAACCAGGAACGCTAGAAAAAGTATTTTAAATCACTATGGATCTGAAATTACATTTATATATAACCTTAGACCAATTAAATGAAGTTTCCTTTTATGTATGAATAATATGATTTTATTTATTATTTTTTCTTTTCTGTGTGGAGTTTAGTGATAAATTGTGATAATAATAGCTTGAAATTTATGAAAAAATAATGACAAAATTTGGAATGAGGAAAGCATAAAAATTATACAGAAGAAACTGATCATTTAAGAATTCTCAAGCCCTGCCTTGGCCTGTGTTGCTAAGTGGTTAAAAAATATGCCAGTGCATGGAAGAGTAAATTCCCAGTCCAGGGCACATGATCCTGGGTGCAGGTTTGATCCCCAGTCCTAGTCAGGGTGAGTGCAGGAATCAACTGATCTCTCTCTCTCTTTCTCTTTCTGCCTCTCCCTCCATTCTCTAAAAATCAATGGGAAAATATATCCTCAGGTAAAGATTAATAACAACAACAAAGGAATTGGCAAGCTAGTTTTTTTTATTTGTTTGTTTTTTTAGAAGGGGTGGCTGCTCTCTTGGGAGATTCTTTTGGTGGTGACCTGGAAGAAGAGGAAAAGGATAATGAGCTACTTCCAGACAGGATGCTCATGAGCACCTTTTTGTCTCACTGGAGACCTGTTGCTGGTATGCCTTGGTGGAGGATACATTTGTGCTTGGTGGCATTCTCCTTGGAAGAATAGCCAATTTCTTGGGCTAGGCTGCCTCCTGCTTGGTTATGATGTTAAGTAGAATCTACAGCGCTGACTCTACAGAGTATGAGAAGGAGAGATAGAAGACATTTGGGACCTCTAGGCTCTGATACAGGTCCATGTTTGAGAACTTTTAGGATATTGCTAGTAGAGATGGCCTCTTATGCTAAAGGTCCTTTTACTTTCATTGCATGTTTTGGGAGTTCTGTAGTCTCCTTTATTTCAGGAACAGAGAAGGACTCTCAGCTTATGATTCTGTGAGATTGAAATGGATAATGACTGTCCCGTCTCTCTCTCCTGACAGATTAATCTTCTAGGGGAAGGCAAACTATATTGGCAACTTCTTGGACTTCTGGATAATGTACTTTTTTCTGTCCTTTTTTTTTTCCTTCTTCTTAATCCTTTTATTTTTGTCTTCATCTTGCTTTTTTATAGATACCAAATTTCATATACAATAAATTTCTGTTTTATGTATTGTGGGGGGCTGTTTCTCTCTTTTCCATGTCCCGCATGGAAAAGGAAACAGTCCATTTGCTGAATGGAGGAGCTGGGGATTAAGAAATCAAAGAAAGACCAAGATGCAGAAACAGATTTTAAGCTGGGGCCAGGTGGACGCCATCCTCTCTGATGGAGAGGCAGCAAAAAGCGGCCTGAGCCACACAGCAGGTTTATTTTAAAGGCCTAGATTTACATATCTAGTTCCGCCCCTGCCTGATTAACATGTCCAGCCTTATTGGGGAAGCATGTTCCCAGGGCATGGCTCTGCCTAAGCTCTGAGTTCAGCTGACAATAATTATAAGAAAATGCCTAGGTGCCTCCCAGGCGGCCCTCTACAATGTATTCTTCTTGAGTTCTAGGAAAGCAGAGTGAAATCTAGCCATATGTTCCTTTGCATGTAACAGCAGAGGCCATAGTTTATAAATTTTCTAGCTTTATTTTTTTTCATTTTTTTTTTCGCTAAAAGTATTACAAAGGGTATTACATAAGTGTCCTTTTTTCCCCCCCGCCCTTGACAAGCCCCTGCCCTCCCTTACCCCCCAGTGTCTTATGTCCATTAGTTATGGTTATATGGATGCATACAAGTCCTTCGGTTGATCTCTTACTCCCCTCCCTCCTGTCCCCCAACCCTCCCTGGCCTTCCCACTGCAGTCCGACAATCAGTTTGAGGCAGCTCTGCCACTGTATTTATTATTGTTCAAAAGTTTGTAATGGTCTTAATTATCCATGAAAGAGTGAGATCATGTGGTATTTTTCCTTCATTGACTGGCTTGTTTCACTTAGCATAATGCTCTCCAGTTCCATCCATGCTGTTGCAAATGGTAAGAGTTCCTTCTTTTTAACAGCAGCATAGTATTCCATCGTGTAGATGTACCACAGTTTTCTAATCCATTCATCTACTGATGGGCACTTAGGCTGTTTCCAGATCTTAGCTATGGTGAATTGTGCTGCTATGAACATCTGGGTGCATATATCCTTTCTGATTGGTGTTTCTGGTTTCTTGGGATATATTCCTAGAAGTGGGATCACAGGGTCAAATGGGAGTTCCATTTCCAATTTTTTGAGGAACCTCCATACTGCCTTCCATAGTGGCTGCACCAGTCTGCATTCCCACCAGCAGTGCACAAGTGTTCCTTTTTCTCCACATCCTTTCCAGCACTTGTCGTTTGTTGATTTGTTGATGATGGCCATTCTGACAGGTGTGAGATGGTACCTCATTGTTGTTTTGATTTGCATCTCTCGGATGATTAGTGACTTTGAGCATGTTTTCATATGTCTCTTGGCTTTCTGAATGTCCTCTTTTGAAAGGTGTCTATTTAGATCCTTTGCCCATATTTTTTTTTATTCAAAAACCCAGACAGGTTGATTTGAATTATGTTGAAGTCTGGAGTTTTCATTTCCAGCTAGTTGAATATAAACTCAATCACAATATCATTTTAAAACCCAAAGATTTATTTATGTTGCTATCCAAGGCTTTTTAACCTCCAACTTTACTTTGCTCATATTTCTTCTGTGGCCTCTCTTCTTGACTTTCAGACAGCCACCTTCTTGCTGTGAGCCCACATGGCCTTTTTCTCTGTGTAACCACACTCAGGATATCTCTTCCTGTTTATTGTTGCTGTTGTTGTTGTTTTAAGGATATGCTTTCATTGATTTCTAGATAGAGAGGAAGGGAGAAGGAGAGAGGGGAAACATCGATGTGAGAGAGAAGCATCAATTAGTTGCCTCAGGTACATGCCCTAGCTGGGAAGTAAACCCGCAAGCTAGGTATGTGCCTTGACCAGAAATCAAACCCACAATCTTTTGATGAACAAAATGATGCTTCAGCCAACTGAGTCACCAGCCAGGGCTCTTCCTGTTCTTAGAATAACACCAGCTTTATTGGTTTGGGGCTCCACATTTATGATCTCATTTAACATAATTAAGTCCATAAAGGCTCTATTCCAAATACAGACACATAGGACATTAGGCTTTAACCTATTAATTTTGTGGTAGGGGTTGTACAACTCAGTCTATACATAGGGGACCTGAATGTATAACACAAACAGTAACAAATTAACTTAACAAATTATAAGTACATTGAAGAAGGTGGGAATGAAAATCTAACTTACATAAGATTGAAAAGTAATATTTTGGCCAACATCTATGGTGCTGGCTCAAAAGGAACTATATACAAATACTACAGACCAGCCGTGGGCAAACTACGGCCCGCGGGCCGGATTCGGCCCATTTGAAATGAATAAAACTAAAAAAAAAAAAAAAGACCGCACCCTTTTATGTAATGATGTTTACTTTGAATTTATATTAGTTCACACAAACACTCCATCCATGCTTTTATTCCGGCCCTCCGGTCCAGTTTAAGAACCCATTGTGGCCCTCGAGTCAAAAAATTTGCCCACCCCTGCTATAGACTATAAATAATATTTAGTAAATTTTTTTCTCATAGGTGTATGGGTTACAATTCTAAAACTCTTTTATTTGTAAACTAGTTTTAACAAATAAATATGTTTTAGGTAATTAAATGAGAATTCAATTTCTCATTATGGAAGAAAGTTCTCCAGTATTGAATATAACAATTCATCTATCTACAATCTAATAATATATAGAGATATAGATGATAGATGATAAGTAGGTAGATAGATAGATAGATAGATAGATAGATAGATAGATAATAGATAGATTGTTTTATTTTGCTTTGTTTTATTGTGTTTCATAAACATTGTGATTTTTTACAAATTGAAGGTTCCTGGCAACCCTGTGTCCAGCAAGTCTATTGGTGCCATTTTTCCAATATCATTTTCTCACTCATTTTTCCAACAGCATTTCTCTGTGTCACATTTTGGTAATTTTTTCAATATGGTAAACTTTCTTATTATTGCTATATTTGTTATGATAATCTGTGATCAGTGATCTTTGATGTTACTATTTTAATTGTTTTGGGTCATCACAAACTACACCCATATCAGACAGTGAACTTAATTAATAAATGTGTGCATATTCTGCCTGCTTCACTGTCATGTCATTCTCCAGTTTCTCTCCTCTCTCCTTAGATCTTCCTATTCCCTGAAACACAACAATATTGAAATTAAGCCAATTAATGTCTCCATAATGGCCTTTAAGTTTTCAAGTAAAAGAAAGAGTCAAACATCTCTCACTTTAAATAAAAAACTAGAAATGATTAATGAGAAAGGTATGTCAAAAGGAAATTCGAAAGCTACACCCCTTGTAGCATATGATTAGCCAAGTTGTGAATACAAAGGAAAAGTTCTTGAAAAGTGCTACTCCAGTGAGCAGATGGATGATAAGAAACCAAGACAGTTTCATTGCTAATAATGGAGAACATGTTAGTGATCTGTATACATCAAACCAGTCATGATATTCCTTTCATCCAAAAGGTTCTGTCTTCAATGCTATGAAGGTTGAGAGAGGTGAGGAAGATGCAGAAGTTTGAAGCTAGCAGAAGTTGCTTCATGAAGTTTAAAAACATAAGACATCTCCATAACATAAAAGTTCAGGTGAAGCAACAAGTACTGATGTAAAGCTACAACAAGTTAGCCAGAAGAACTTGCTCAGATAATTAATGAAGGTGGTTACACTAAACAGATTTTCAATGTAGACAAACAGCTTTATATTGGAAGGAGATGACATATAGAACTTTCCTCGCTAGAGAGAAAAAGTTAATGCCTGGCTTCAAAGCTTCAAAGGACAGGCTGACTCTCTTTTAGGGGCTAATGCAGTTGGTCACTTTAAGTTGAAGCCAATGCTCATTTATCATTTCAAAAATTCTAGGGCCCTTAAGAATTATGCTAGGGGGAAATGGGAGATATCTGTAATACTACCAACAATAAAAATATATTAAAAATAATTATGCTAAATCTACTCGGTCTATATTCTATAAATGGAACAAGAAAGCTTGAATGATAACACATCTATTTACAACATGGTTTATTGAATATTTTAAGCCCACTGTTTAGACCTACTGCTCTGAAAAAAAAAAGTATATTCCTTTAAAAATATCACTGCTCATTGACAGTAATGTTATGGGGTGGAGAGGTACAAAAATATGATTATTTTTTAAATATATTTTTTATTAATTTCAGAGAGGAAAGGAGAGGGAGAAAGAGATAGAAACATCAATGATGAGAGATAATCATTGATTGGCTGCCTCCTGCACGTTCCCTGCTGGGGATTGAGCCAGAAACCTGGGCCTGTGCCCTTGACCAGAATTGAACCTGGGACCCTTCAGTCTGCAGGTGGACACTCTATTCACTGAGCCAAACCAGCTGGGGTGATTGTTGTGTTTATGCCTACTAACTAAACATCCATACTGCAGCTCATGGATCAAGGGGTAATTTTGACTTTCAAACCTTATTATTTATGAAATGCATTTTGTAAGGCTATAGCTGCCATAGATAGTGATTCCTCTAATGCAGTGGTTCTCAATCTTCCTAATGTCGCGACCCTTTAATACAGTTCCTCATGTTGTGGTGGCCCCCAACCATAAAATCATTTTTGTTGCTACTTCATAACTGTAATTTTGCTACTGTTATGAATCATAATGTAAATATCTGATATGCAGGATGTATTTAGGTGACCCCTGTGAAAGGGTCGCTCGACCCCCAAAGGGGTCACGACCCACAGGTTGAGAACCGCTGCTCTAATGGATCATGGCAATAAAAATTAATTTTTTTTAAAGAATTCACCTTTTTAGATGTCATCAAGAACATTAATGATTTCTAATGTTTAAAAGAGGTTAAAATGAGAACATTAACAGGAGTTTGGAAGAAGTTGATTACAACCCCCTGGATAACTTTGAGGGTTTTAAGACTTCAGTGAAGGAAGTAATTATAGTGGAAATAGCAAGAGAACTAAACTTAGAAGTGGAGCCTGAAGCTGTGACTGAATTGCTGCAATCTCATGATAAAACTAATGGATAATAAGTTGCTTCTTATGGATAAGCAAAGGAAGTGATTTCTTGAATGGAATCTACTCCTGGTGAAGACTTTGTGAAGATTGCTGACATCACAAGAAAATATTTAGAATATTATATAAACTAAGTTGATAAACAGTAGAAGGGTTTGAGAGGATTGATTCCATTTTTGAAGGATATTCTACCACTGGTAAAATGCTATCAAAGAGCATTGCATGCTACAGAGAAATAAATATGTTCATAAAAGAAGAGTTAATCAGTGTGGCAAATTTCATTGCCAACACTAATGACAATGCAATGTTTTCTTGGTCTTAGAGGCTCATGATTTATATCTACATATATAATAATTAAAATTATTCATGTGTAATTTTCAGTTGCATTTATTATATTTTTAGATATAGACTTTGGCTTTCTTCTAAAGTTCTTTAAGTTCTATGATAAATTTTATTTAAAACTATAATGTAGTGTAAAACTATATTTTCACAAAAAAAAATTGACATATGAGAAGATGCAGCACTGTAGAATAGGGGAGACTGAAGTACTCTGTGAGTAACTTTGTCTTAGTTTAAGAAACTCCCATAGACATTCCAGCCATCAGCAACCACCACCCTGATTAGTCAGCAGCCATCACCATTGAGGCTAGATCCTCTACCAACAAAAAGGTAATGACTCACTTACTGAAGTTCCAGATGGCAATTATCATTTATTTTTAGCAATAAAGCATTTTTAAATTAAGGCGTGCACATTGTTTCACATTTAGCAATGAGTTTATACTATAGTATAGTAATATAAACATAACTTTATACACACTAGAAAACCAAAACATTTTTTATGACTCACTTTATTGAAATATTCTATTTATTGTGGTGGTCTGGAAGTGAACCTACAATATCTTTGAGGTATCCCTGTACGGATATATAGGTATATATCTTCAGATAAATAGGTAGATACATAAATATAAATCTATGAATATGCATCAGGTAATACACATGATTATGTTTCCTAGCTCTGCCTATTCAGAGACCCTAGAAATAATGATACTCACATAGCAATGAGCACATTTATTTTCTCTGATTTTGGTTCCTAAATGTCATCTCTAAGTAAAGAAACAAGAGTGCCTTAAAAATGATTAATTCTTAGGCTGGGCAGGATGCATCAAGTTGAGCTAAAAAAAACTTATAGTTTATAAAGTAAGGAAGTGAATATATGTAGATATTGATATAGATACAGACTAGACATAGATGCAGACATAACATATATAGGCATAGACATAGACACAGTTATGTGTGCATGTTGAAAAGGTATAGAAGGCATTCGGAGAAAGTTCTCAATGACCATAGCTGGTACAATTAAATGAAACAATAATAATAATTTAAAAAATAATAATAAATGGGTTTGGCTCAGTGGATAGAGCATCGGCCTGCGGACTGAAAGGTCCCGGGTTCGATTCCGGTCAAGGGCATGTACCTGGGTTGCGGGCACATCCCCAGTGGGGGATGTGCAGGAGGCGGCTGATCGATGTTTCTCTCTCATCGATGTTTCTGACTCTCTGTCTCTCTCCCTTTCTCTCTGTAAAAAATCAATAAAATATATTTTAAAAAAAAAATAATAAATGGCAGGTTATAGAAGCAAATAAATATGTATGAGTCCATATTTTTATAAACAAACACATAATTTGAATCAACAAATTTCTGGGAACATAGTACAGCTCTCCCTTGGAGAAAAATTCCAATGAGTGATATAAAAGGAATAAGGGAATAAGGACAATAATATATACTAGAGGCCCGGTGCACAAAAATTTGTGCACTCGGGGCGGGGGCCGGGGGGAGGTCCCTCAGCCCAGCCTGTGCCCTCTCACAGTCTGGGACACCTGGGGGGATGTACACTTGCTGGCTTAAGCCTGCTCCCCAGGGGATTGGGCCTAAGCAGGCAGTCAGACATCCCTCTGGCAGCCCGGCAGCCATCGGGGGATGTCCACTTGCCAGCGGGGAGAAGACCTAAGCTGCAGTTGGACATCCTTAGCGCTGCTGAGGAGGCAGGAGAGGCTCCCACCACCAAAGCTGTACTGGCAGCCATCAGCCTGACTTGTGGCTGAGCAGAGCTCCTCCATGTGGGAGCTGACTGACCACCAGAGGGCAGCTCCTGCATTGAGTGTCTGCCCCCTGGTGGTCAGTGTGTGTCATAGTGACCAGTCATTCCCAGTCTTTCTGCTGTTAGGGTCAGTTTGCATATTACCCTTTTACTATATAGGATAGAGGCCTGGTGCATGGGTGGGGGCCGGCTGGTTTGCCCTGAATGGTGTCCCGGATCAGGGTGGGAGTCCCGCTAGGGTGCCTGGCCAGCCTGGATGAGGGGCTGATGGCTGTTTTCAGGCTGACCGCACACCCTCAGGGTGGGGATCCCCACTGGGGTGCCTGGCCAGCCTGGATGAGGGGCTGATGGCTGTTTTCAGGCTGCCTGCACCCACTTTAGGGTAGGGGTCCTCACTGGGGTGCCTGGCCAGCCTGGATGAGGGGCTGATGGCTGTTTTCAGGCTGACCGCACACCCTCAGGGTGGGGATCCCCACTGGGGTGCCTGGCCAGCCTGGATGAGGGGCTGATGGCTGTTTTCAGGCTGACCGCATACCCTCAGGGTGGGGATCCCCACTGGGGTGCCTGGCCAGCCTGGATGAGGGGCTGATGGCTGTTTTCAGGCTGCCTGCACCCCCTTTAGGGTAGGGGTCCTCACTGGGGTGCCTGGCCAGCCTGGATGAGGGGCTTATGGCTGTTTTCAGGCTGCCCGCACCCCCTTCAGGGTGGGGGTCCCCACTGGGGTGCCTGGCCAGCCTGGATGAGGGGCTGAGAGCTGTTTTCAGGCAGGCCAAGCCTGCAACTGAAGCTCCCAGTCTCTCCTTTTTTCTTTTCTTTTTTTATTCTGGTATTTATTTACCTTCTGTAATTGAAACTTTGTTGCGGCTCCAGCTCCGATGCCGGCTGGCTGAAATCAGGTTTCTGGGTTTGTTTAGCTTCTATAATTGCAACATTGTTGCTTAGAGTGCAGCTCAGAGCTGGGCCGGGGCAAGCGGGGAACCTTCGCTTCTCCATCACTGGAGCAAGCAAGCCTCATGTTCACTTCAGCTGCCTGGCTGCCAGCCACCATCTTTGTTGGTAGTTAATTTGCCTTTCACCCTGATTAGCCAATGGGAAGCATAGCGGAGGTATGGTTAATTACCATGTTTGTCTATTATTAGATAGGAGAGATATATATTGTTAGAACACCATTGTAATACTTGAAGAAGGAAAGGTTCACGATGAATATTAAAATTAGTGGTCAGAGATTGAAGAGAAATAGATATTTGTATAGTCTCAAAGAATCTCCTAAAGACATTTACTGATTGCAAAGGGAAAACAAATAACTACAGTCAAAAAATCCCCAAACACATCTTTAATAAAATGATCAGAATTAATGTCTATGGTAATCAGCATATCATTACCTAGCCCAGGTCTATTTCACGGAGAAGGGCAAATGATATGTTATTCTTGCAAAAAAAAATGCACATCCTCAACCTAATTATGAGATAACTTCAGTCAAACTTGAAGAGTACTCTAGACAACATCAGACTAGCATTCTTCAAAAGTGTAAAGGTCATGGAGGTCAAGGAAAGATTGAAGGGCTGTTACAGATTGAAAAAGACCGAGAAGACATAATGCAATTTTGGATCTTGGGTTGGACTCTGTAGCAGGAAAAAATTATTAGTGGAAAATCTTTTAAAGTCTAAATAAAATCTATAGTTTAGTTATTAGCATTTTGCTAATATTAATCTATTAGTTTTAATAATGATACTATAATTATTTGAGGTGTTAACTTTAGGGGAAGCTGGGTGAAGGGTGTGCAGGAAATATCTGTACTATTTTGCAGCTCTTCTGTACATATAAATTTGTTTCAAAAAACAAAGGACATATAAAATATTAATTTAATTTTCTTCTCTGGATTTTACTTATAATTTCAACATTAATTACAATATGATGTTTTCTTGGTCTTAGAGTCTCATAATTTATATCTACATATATAATAACTAAAGTTGTTCATGTATAATTTTCAGTTGCATTTATTATATTTTTAGATATAGACTGACTTCCTTCTAAAATTCTTTAAGTTCTATGATAAACTTTATTTAAAACTATAATGTAGTGCAAGACTATATTTTCAGAAAAAAAATTAACATAGGAGAAGATGCAGCACTGTAGAATAGGGGAGACTAAAGTACTTTGTTAGTAACTTTTCCCACTTCTTTTTAAATAATGGAAAGAAAAGGAAGTTTAAGCTTTGATGCTTTGGTGGCATGACTTGTGGACCTTGTTGGCCATGCATGCTGTAGGAGGAGAAATATGAGTAGCTGTCTAATTGGCATTGTTTCCCAAGAAGTCATTATGCATCCAGCATAGTATGGGCCATTTCAATATGACAATAATTCAATCACCTCAACCAATGCATGGAAATGTGAGTTGGTTTAATGCATTGATGAACACCTAAGTTTTACAACTCCAGGGAATGTTACTTGAGGTATGATTTCGACAAGTGATTTTAATACACATTAATTTGAGATATTTTCCACTTCTCCTGGCTCATACATTTTCTTTAATGCTATGGCTGTCTCATTCTAATTAAAAGTTCAACAAAACATGTTCTTTCTCAAACACTCTCTTCCTTAGATGACTTAGAATGACTTAGACTTTTCTTATTGTTGTAATTATAATAGCTCAAAAATATAGAGTACTTAAAAATAGAGATAACACATTCTAGTCAACTTTATAAAATCACATGATTAAAAAACACTTTTGGGGAATTATAATGGATTAGTCTTCTAACCCAGGATGTCAATATTCAAAATAAGTTCAATTACCATTTCACCCAATGTTTAATGCACTTAAAGGATCATTTTAAAAAGTCACATATTAATCAGATATGAAGATAACTAGGAAATAAATGGCTGCATAGATGTATTGCTTTGATTAATAAAATGTAATTATGTGAAGGTAAATGAGATTTTTCTTCTGAATATTAGTAACAGGAGCAAAGCAAATTTAAAGAAGCAAATTAATGTATTAATATCTCTTCAGCATACAGTTAAATGAACACAGTTTGCAAAACTCCAGGCACATAACGTATATTGGTTGCATTCCTTTTTAATTTTTTCTTCAATATTCAAATCAAAATATAATTGATTTTATTAAGTCACATTTAGATTTCTAACAGATTACAAGATTTGTCTTTTGAGATTTTCAGATGAATGGTGTTTATATTTTTATTATACTTATTATGAAAGAAGATAATCTAGAACCTGCTATTTTTGACTCAAATAAAATTATAATACTTTGAAAAATTAGATTCATATGGACAAATTTTCTTAAAAAGTTAATAAAATTGTTTTAAACTTCTTTGTACTAAAATAAATCCTAATCCTTCCAAAGACCTAGATGTTTGAAAATGCTGTAGAAAAATTACATCTTTTAGGTAATTAGAACAAGGTTCATATACAAAACCTTCATTCAAAATGACAATGCCTTTCTACATCAGAAAGTATTTCTAAAAACTTACATTAAAAATAATTTGTGTATGATCAACATTTTTAAATTTTAATAAAGTTAACATTAATAGCATGATAGTAAATTACCAGTTTCAGAAGTAAGAAATCACAAATTTCTCATACTGATCTTTTTTTCTTATTAGAAAATACATCGTGTTGTACTTTTATTTATTTATTTTTTATTTTTTTTAATAAAAAATACTACTGAGTTGACTACCAAGTGACCAAAGGGCGGAGCGTAGGGGGCATGGGGGTGTGGGGACGTGGAGAGCATGGGAGCGTGGGGCCGTTGGGAGCGTAAGGCTGGGGACTTGGGGATGTGGGGGGCGTGGGGCGTGGGAGGCATGGCTTGTGAGGGGGCGTGGGGCGTGGGAAGGGTGGACACGTGGGGGCGTGGGGCATGGGGCCTCTCGTGTTGTACTTTTACATAGTATTTGAGTGATGTTATATTGATAAAAGTGCTCTCAGACCTTGCTTTTCAAAATGAAATTCAAGGGCCTATAGCAACCACATCACTTGGGAGCTTGTAAGAGATGCAGAATCTTGTGCTCCACTTCAGACCTTTTGTATTATAGATTGACAAGTACTATTCTAAGAAACTGATTCTCTAATTTGACTATACATTAGAAACACTGAAAATTTAAAAATAAAGTACTGATGCTTTTCCAACCTCGGGAATTCTGAATTATTACACGTGTGGCATAATTTAGACATGGGTATTTTAAGCTTCCAGGTGATTCCAAGATGCAGCAAAGTTTGAGAACCATTTTAAGATACATAATCAATCACCAATAGGTAACATGTTGACAACTGTGATCCACCTAATAAAAGTCAATTATAGTGATAGTTATTTCTATTTTTGTTAACACGTTAAGTGCCCAGCCTGTTTTGTCTTCTGGACGGAAACTATAGTGTCAGTCACCAGTGACTCACTGGGAGCTTAATGTGTTAAAGAGAAATTAACTTATTTCAGATTTTTCTTTAAAAAATATGTTCTTGTAAAGTTATATATAACTGAAAGAATTATCTATAATAATAAAAGCATAATATGCTAATTAGACCTAACAGCCGAATGACCTTCTGGACGTCATTCTGAACAAAGTCATGGTGGCAGGGGTCGAGGCAGAGGCGATTAGGGGTGATCAGGCAGGCAGGCAGAGTGGTTAGGTGTAATCAGACAGGCAGGGAGGCGAGTTGTTAGGAGCCAGAGGCCCCAGATTGCAAGAGGGATGTCTGACTGCCGGTTTAGGCCCCATCCCACAGAGATTGAGCCTAAACCAGCAGTCGGACATCCCCTGAGGGATCCTGGATTGCGAGAGGGTCCATGCCGAGCTGAGGAACCCACCCGCATTCACGAATTTTATGCACTGGGCCTCTAGTATATTACATAATAAGATTACTTCATGAAGTTTTCTCTGTAAACCAATTATTATGAATACACTAGTGGCACGGTGCACGAAATTCGTACATGGGGGATGGCTGTCCCTCATCCCGGCCTGCACCCTCTCCAATCTGGAACCCCTCTGGGGATTTTGACTGCAGGTTTAGGGATCGGGTCTAAACCAACAGTCGAACATTCCTCTCACAATCTGGGACTGGTGGTTCCTAACCGCTCACTTGCCTGCCTGCCTGATTGCCCCTAACTTCTTCTGCCTGCCAGCCTGATGTCCCCCTAACTCAGTGATTCTCAACCTTCTGGCCATTTAAATACAGTTCCTCATGTTGTGACCCAACCATAAAATTATTTTCGTTGCTACTTCATAACTGTAATGCTGCTATTGTTATGAATCGTAATGTAAATATCTGATATGCAGGATGGTCTTAGGCGACCCCTGTGAAAGGGTTGTTCGACCACCAAAGGGGTCGCGACCCACAGGTTGAGGACTGCTGCCCTAACTGCTCCCCTGCTGGCCTGATGGCCCCCAACTGCCTTTCCCTGCTGGTGTCTTTAATCCAATTTCCAAATATAATTCCTTTTTTTTTTTGAAATCAAGAACACAGCTCTTATTTATTATTCTATTATTTAAATACTAGAGGCTGGTGCACAAAATTCATTCATGGGTAAGGTCCCTAGGCCTGCAGCGATCAGGGCAATCGAGGCTTCTGCTACCACCCGGGCTCCCTTTTCCTGCAGCCAGCTGCCAGCCGGTGCCTTCCTTCATTCTGTGCTGCCCCCTGGTGGTCAGTGCACATCATAGTGAGCGATAGAACTCCCAGTCTCCTAGTCGAACTCCTACAGGGACACTTTGCATATTAGCCTTTAATATATATAGACTTGTTTATGCTGGGATTAATGATTATTTTTAAAATTGAAATAGCAAATTACTGGGAAGCTCACATCTTGTTCTTTATTTCTCTATGCAATACACTTAAGCTTTTGTCCCAATGAAAAGTGAATATGTTAATCTATATGAGGCATTTTAATAGTATTGCATTCTGCCTTTATGGCTCACATATTACTCCTAAAACCATTTTTATGTAATTTGGAGTGACATCTATTTATAAATGGCTATTTAATGAGTACTAGTATTGGTGATTATTGTACAGTTCTTTACCTGGGGAAATATAAGCATGCATTATGTGCAATAATATAGTTTTAATTTTAGTTGAACTATCTGAAGTTAATAATATGATAATTTACAACTCACCCCAATGACCCTTCCATTAAATATGTAAGTGGAACGTCTCTGTTGTTTTTTTTTTAAATAAGAGCTGTGTGTTAATAACGCTTTATAATTTCCCTTCACTATACCTTTTAACTTACATTTGCCCTTGTGTAAAATATGAATTTGCTAGAGATTGTGTTCATGAGAAGGTAAATAAGGGGGAATGAAATATTAAATAGAGAAAAGTAGAGAATATATTTAATTATCTAAAACTAGCCAATTAACATTTTAATTAAAAAGTATAAATATATTAACTCTAACCAGTTAATACAATGCATCAAATTACAGTTTTAGGTTTATATAAATTATTTTATCACCCTTAATCTTATAAAAGTCATTTATTCTATTATCAGTACACATTCAAATTGCTATGTAATCCTCAATATAGTTTTAAGATATTTTACAATGTTTACATATACATTAAACTCTTTACATATTCATTAATTAAATCCTTGAGACTCCACAGTTTTAAGCAAAAGTCATCATCTCCACAATTCAATCCATGCTATTAGCTATTGATTTTTGACAACAGAATTTTTGATGTTTAGATTAATGTACAGTTAATTTTGACTGGGCGCTGGTCAATCAGCCAAAATTGACTGAACATTAATCTTGGGATCAGGAGTTCTGCACTTATATGATCAACACATTTGAAAATCCTGAGTTTAGTGTCTGATTAATTGTGATGAAAAGTTTTGAATGGAATGTCGATGTTTTCAATACAAAAAGATATTTTTAAAGTTATACCTTAATATTTTATGTATAAATTTTGGCCTTCATCCCATTTTTATTAATATTAATAAAATAAATCATGTCAACTATATTTATGTTTATCCCCACATAAACTTTTTTCCATAAGAGAAAAAAGTAAATAAAATAAGCATACATCCCTCAAGAAAGACTTTATTCAAAAAACACTCAATGGAGAAGCATTTTCCCATCTCAGAATCATGAAATAACATGGTAATAAAATAGCATTCTAACCCTATAGAATAAAGAGGGAATAGGCAAATTGACCGTCACTCTGCCACAAAGATGGCGGTGCCCACAGCAGAGGTGGGGTTTTCTGTAACACAAGATAGATGTACTCACAGCAGAGGCAGGGTTTCCATAACACAAGATGCTGCACACACAGTAGAGGCCAAGTTCCCATAACAAGCCTTAATGAGCAATCAACAGGGACCTGAGGCTGCAGGGCTCCCCCAGTGGGTCTTAACAGTGAACCTCAGGCCACACCCTCACCCTGATGCCAGGTCGAGGGACCTCAGGCTGCCCCCCACCTCGCCCAGCAGGGCTTCACGGGGGACCTGAGGCCGTGCCCTCAGCCTTGGCACCAGGCCAGGGGACCTCAGGCCACTTCCCCCACCCACAGGGCTTGACAGGGGATCTCAGGCCATGCACCCCGCCCCGGCACCGGGCCAGGGGACCTGAGGCTGTGCTCCCTGCCCTGGCACCAGGCAGGGGGACCTGAGGTTGTGCCCCCCGCCCAATGTGGCTTGACAGGGGACCTCAAGGTGAGCCCCTCACTCTGGTGCTGGGCCAGGGGACCTCAGGCCATCCCCCCCACCCAGGTGCCAGGCTGTAGGACCTGAGGCCACACCCTCCACTGGTTGAGGCTTGATGGGGCACCTGAGGCTGCACCCCCTGCCCAAAGGGCTTGACAAGGGTGGGGCCGGCCAGGTCTGGGTCTTGTGCAATTTTGAGGTGCACGTGGGTGGGCGGGGACTTGACTCTGGGTCCCATGGCGCACCCCAGACTCTGACAGGAGGAAGATTTTCATATACATTTTACTAATTTTCTTTCATCTCTGACACTTTTATTATAGAGAAAGGGCAAATAGCAATATTAAAATATTCCTCTAATTAATCCCCTTTTAATGTGCATGAATTTCATGCACTGGGCTACTAGTATTAGATAAAGCTGAATTTCATGGAGAATACAGAGTATGATTATAAGCACTTACAAATTTTAATTCATTCTATACCTAAAATACCAACAGAATTAGCTGTAGGGGTAACCATTGCAAGTTTATTTTTTGTTACTTGAAATTTAATATAACCACTCTCATTCATTTCTTAAGACTGTTATGCACTAATTAAAGACTATAAAGCATCTTGCAAATAAAATGCTACATACATGCCTAATAAGGCTAATAACGTTTATAATGATACCAGCTGTTGAAACCCAACAGATATACATAATTAATGGCAGTTGAAGTTTACCTACAGCTTTTCCATCTGCTTCACTAGAATACAATTTTAAAAATTTACAAAGGATACTTTTACTTTAGAAGCCAAAATTTTCTTCACACCCATTGTAAAATAAGTGTAGGTTTAATGTAACCTAAAAATATCCTTAATTCCTTCTTTCAAGAAAATACACAAAGGGAGTTTTTAAGATAAACACATATAAAAATAACATCTCTTTTGCTAATCTAATCACATTTGTATAAGTGTCAAATACAAATGAGTTTTACTACCTTATTTAGAAACCAATAACACCAATAGTTGAACTTAATTTAAGTCACTAACTTTATGCCTGGCTCTATAGCAAGCATTACACATTCTATTACCTAGATAACATCCAAAACAGAGCTGTGAGTAAGATTGTTAATACTTCAATTTTAAAGATTAGGAAACTAAGGATAAATAACATTTAAAAATCAGAGAAAATGCCTTCATAATGCAGCAAAGAAACCTTCCAAAATGGAGGAAAAAAAGATCTAAAGTTCACCAGTAACCACAAAAAAATAAAATGGATAAAATCAAACATTATTGCCCTGGCCGGTTTGGCTCAGTGGATAGAGCATTGGCCTGTGGACTGAAGGATCCGGGGTTCATTCTGGCCAAGGGCACATGCCCAGGTTGCAGGCTCGATCCCTAGTGGGGGGTGTGCAGGAGGCAGCCGATCAGTGATTCTCTCTTATCATTGATGTTTCTAGCTCTCTCTCTCCCTCTCCCTTCGTCTCTGAAATCAATAAAGAAATAAATAAAATAAAATGATATATTATGCACTTTGAAAAGCTAACTTTATGGTTCAGAATGAGTTGGGTAATATTCATTATAGTACCCCAGTTTTCTGATGCTGAGAGGTTCAGTTGGCAGAATATTGAGTATCTGTCACTATAGATTTCAAATTGAAGAGAATAAAAACCGATGAGATAAGTATGTGTTGGTGGGGAATAATTAAAAGCCTCCAAATTCAAATATGACCTTGGCTTTATGGAATAGATTCCAGAGGATATTTCTTAGGACTCAGGATAATGCAGCCCAGGAACATATACCCAGAGTGGCACTCAGCTCCATTTCTCCCCAATCCCTCAGACATTTATCTTTCAGAAAAAAGGATAGAAAACAAGATGTCGCTTTTAAACCCTAGCTTAACATTGGGAAATAAACTGATCTTAATCAAGTGGCAATAGTGTCAAGAATTCAACCACACTAAATCAAAAAAAGGATCATTTCTGGACAGAGCTGTTAACAGAACTTGTGCATAAAGAAGATACTAGACATTACTAGTAAGTGTGAATATCCTCCTGTAAAAAAAATGGGGGAAAAAGGAATGCAGCATGAAAATGAACAACATAGTGTGTAAGAAAGCATAATCCCAGGTAATAAGTACATGCCATTGTATAATTGATAACAATTTGCACAAACTTAATAAAAATGTAGAGACAATAAACAAGAGCTAAAAATTCAGATAAAACAAACCACAAACAATTGGATGAAAAGTATGACTGCACAGTTGAGGAAAGCAATTCAGTAAAATAAACAATTCAGTAAAATAAGCTAATGAAATAAATATATAGGAAACATCCAGAGACATTGAGAGCAAAACAAAACAAAAAACACCCCAAAAACAAATAAAAACAAACAAAAAAACAGAACTAAAGAACTGTGGCATGGAGGAATAAATAGAAAGAAATCACATTGAATGTAAATTTAAAAAGGCAATGACTAAGACCTTTTTTTTTTAAATTTGAAAAGGCAAAGTTTATTACTCATTTATTACTCACAGGTCCTGAAGGGTACATAGCAGCGAGAAGCCATACAGTGAGGTCAAAGGTAGAGAGAGCGGGAGAGGAAATGTGGACCTGGAGCTCCCCCTTTATTTGGGTCAAGGGGGGGCGGGTCTAGAGTTTCCAGGGTTCACTATTTGTTGGTGAATTTAACTAGTAAGTGATTCATGCAGAGGCAAAATGTTTATTTGAGATGGGTGTCTTTGAAATGGATGCATCAGCAATCAAATGCTTAATGCCAGGCACCCACACTGTACCTCCTTAAACACAGACATTCCATGAGCTTTGCTTACTCCTCTACAAAAGAATATTTTCTCTGGCTACTCTTTTATGTTTTATTTATTATTATTTTTTTATTGTTTAAAGTATTATAAATAGTAATACATATGTCTCCTTTTCCCCCCATTGACCTCCCCCCAGCCTCCCCCCATCCCCCTGGTACATGCCCTCACCCTCCTAGAGTCTATGACCATTGGTTATGCTTATATGTGTGCATACAAGTCCTTTGGTTGATCTCTTACCCCCACCCCTAACCCTCCCCTGCCATCCTTCTGAAGTTTGACAGTCTGTGGATGCTTCTTTGTCTCTGTATCTATTTTGTTCATCAGTTTGTGATGTTCTTTATATTCCACAGATGAGTGAGATTATGTGATATTTATCTTTCTCTGACTGGCTTATTTTGCTTAGCATAATGCTCCCCAGTTTCGTTCATGCTGTTGCAAATAGTAAGAATTCTTTCTTTTTTACAGCAGTGTAGTATTCCATTGTGTAGATGTACCACAGTTTCCTAATCCACTCATCTGCTGATGGGCATTTAGGCTGCTTCCAAATCTTAGCTATTGTAAATTGTGCTGCTAAGAACATAGGGATGCATATATCCTTTCTGATTGGTGTTTCTGTATTCTTGGAATATATTCCTACAAGTGGGATTACTGGGTCAAATGGAAGTTCCATTTTAAATTTTTTGAGGAATCTCCATAGTTTTCCACAGTGGCTGCACATTCTGAATTCCCACCAGCAGTGTAAGAGGGTTTCTTTTTCTCCACATCCTCTTCAGCACTTGTCATTTGTTGATTTGTTCATTATAGCCATTCTGACAGGTTTTGAGATGGTACCTAATTGTCATTTTGATTTCCATCTCTCAGATGATTAGTGACTTTGAGCATGTTTTCATATGTCTTTCGGCCTTCTGTATTTCCTCTTTCAAAAAGTGTCTATTTAGGCCGTTTGCCCATTTTTTGATGGGATTAACTCCCTTTTGTTGAGTTGTATGAGTTCCCTATAAATGTTGGAGATTAATCCCTTATTGGAGATAACATTGGCAAATATGTTCTCCCATGCAGTGGGCTTTCTTATTGTTTTGTTGATGGTTTTTTGTTTTGTTTTGTTTTTTGATTTGCAGAAGCTTTTTATTTTGATGTAGTCCAAATTGTTTATTTCCTCCTTAGTTTCCATTGTCCTAGGAGCTGTATTGGTAAGTATATTGCTAAGACAAATGACTGCTATTTTGCTGCCTATGGCTTCTTCTAATATTTTTATGGTTTCCCATCTTACATTTAAGTTCTATATCCATTTTGAGTTTATTTTTGTGTAAGTTAATGGTCTAATTTCATTTTTTTTTTTTGCATATATCTGTCCAATTTTCCCAACACCATTTATTGAAGAGACTGTCTTGACTCCATTGTATGGTCTTGCCTCCTTTGTCAAATATTAATTGAGCCATATATAATGGCTCTGGTTGACTTCTGGGTTCTCTGTTCTGTTTCATTATTCTATATGTCTGTTCTTGTGCCAGTACCAGGCTGTTTTGATTACAGTGGCTTTGTAGTATAGTTTTATATCTGGTCTTGTAATCCCTCCAACTTTGTTCTTCTTTCTGAGGATTGCTGCAGATATTTGGGGTCTTTTTTATTCCATATGAATTTTTGGAGAGTTTGTTCTAGGTCTTTGAAGTATGCTGTTGGTATATTAATGGGAATTGCATTGAATCTATAGATTGCTTTGGGTAGTATGGACATTTTAATCATGTTGATTTTACCAATACATGAACATGGTATATTCTTCCATTTGTTTATATCTAACTCTATCTCTTTTTTCAGCTTGCTGTAATTTTCTGAATACAGGCCCTTTACGTCCTTGGTTAAATGTATTCCTAGGTATCTTCAATTTTTTGTTGCAATGGTAAATGGGATTTTTGTTTGTTTGTTTTAGTTTCTCTTTCTGTGAGTTCATTGTTGGTGTATAAAAAACATCCATAGATTTATGGGTGTTAATTTTGTATCCTGCCACATTACCAAATACAGTTATTAATACTAGTAGTTTTTTGATGGAATCTTTAAGGTATTCTGTGTATAGTATCATGTCATCTGTGAATAATGACAATTTTACTTTTTCTTTTCCAATTTGGATGCCTTTTATTTTTTCTTCTTGTCTGATCACTATGGCTAGTATTCCCAGTACTATGCTAAACAGGAGTGGTGAGAGTGGGCATCCCTGTCTTGTTCTTGTTCTTAGGGGAAATGAGATAAGTATATGTTGGTTGAAACAGATTGCCTCTGTTTCATTTGGTTCCACAAAATTTGGCCTTTAGAAACTAGCTTACAAACACAAAGTTACTCTTTGCTTACCTGTCCTAACCTATTTAATGTTACACCAACAGACCCCCTTTCCCATAGCTTTTACCATGAAGAGACAGGTGATTCAGTGGGGGAAAAAAAAATCCCACAAAAAACCCCAAAGTTCCCACCCAGAAAAAAATGTTAACAGAACTATCCAATTCTAAAGTATCAGCAGATATAACACTGGAAATAGGTCATGGCCAACTCTGAAGTCTTTTACCTAAGTAGTATAACAGAAAGTTACAGTGTTGACCAAAAGAACACACAGGTTTCTCATTAAACTTTTTTATTTTAATGGGTCTCAAAATTCTGTGACAGATTTTTGGTCATGTTGTTTCCATTAAAAAGTACTGATTTTAAAAACTAATAACTTAAAAACTGCCACACACACAAAAGAACCAAATGGCCCACAAAACATTCTCCTTTCCTTCTGAAGGTTTTACGATGCATTGTAATCATTAACCAGTTTTTTCTATTAAACTTAAATGGCCAATTGAGACAAACAGTTCTGAGACCGTTCTTCCACCACTGATTAAGACTGGGGTGGCAGGTGTTGGAAATAATATTCATTTAGCCTTCTGAGCTTTCTGGGCAGGCTTGGTGACTTTGCCACATGCTGAGAGTTTTTATCAAGAAATGGTGTTGAATTTTGTCAAATGCTTTTTCTGCATCAATAGACATGATTATATGTTTTTTATCTCTCAACTTGTTTATATGATGTATCATGTTTATTGATTTGCAGATATTGTACCATCCTTGTATCCCTGGAATAAATCCCACTTGGTCATGGTGTATGATCTTTCTAATGTAATGCTGGATCCAATTTGCTAGAATTTTGTTGAGAATTTTAGCATTTGTGTTCATGAGGGATATTGGACTGTAATTCTCTTTCTTTGTATTGTCTATCTGGTTTTGGGATTAAGGTAATGCTGGCTTCATAGAAAGAGCTTGGAAGTGTTCCTTCCTCTTGAGTTTTTTGGAATAGTCTGAGGAGGATAGTTTTTTGAATGTTTGAAAAATGTCCTCTGTGAAACCTCTGGTACAGGGCTTTTGTTTGTTGGAAGTTTTTTTTATTACTGCTTCAATTTCTTCCATAATTATTGGCTTATTGAGATTTTTTTATTCTTCCTGATTGAATTTTGGAAGGTTGTACTTTTCTAGGAATATGTTCATTTCTTCTAGATTGACCAGTTTGTTAGAATAGAGTTGCTCATAGTATTTTTTATGATTCTTTGTATTTCTGTCGGGTTTGTTGTTAGTTCATCTCTTTCATTTCTGATTTTGTTTATATGGGTCCTCTCTCTTTGCTTCTTGGTGAACCTGGCTAGAGGTTCTTCAATCTTGTTTATCCTTTCAAAGAACCAGCTCTTGTTTTCATTGATCTTTTGGGGTTTTTTGTTTGTTTTTTTGGTCTCTAGTCATTTATTTCTGCTCTGACTTTATTATTTCCTTCCTTTTGCTCACTCTAAGCTTTTCTTGCTGCTCTCTTTCTAATTCTTCAAGTCGCAGATTTTGATGGTTTATTACCAGTTTTTCTTGTTTTTTGAGGTAAGCCAATAATACTATGAACTTCCCTCTCAGGACTGCTTTCACTGTGTCCCATAGATTTTGGATTGTTGTGTTTTCATTGTCATTTGTTTCCTGTATTTTTTGTTGTTGTTGTTGTTGTTTCTTCTTTGATCTGTTTGGTAACACTATCATCCTATATAACAAAGAGGTAATATGCAAATTGACCGTCCTCCCTTGCACAAGGTGGCTGCCCCCATGTGGTCACAAGATGTCCTCCACAAGATGTCCAGCAGGGGAGGGCAGTTGTGGGTGATCAGACTGGCAGGGGAGCAGTTAGGCATCAATCAGGCTGGCAGGGAAGTGGTTAGGGGGTTATCAGGCTGGCAGGCAGAAGTGGGCAGGGGCAATCAGGCAGGCAGGCATGCGAGCAGTTGGGAGCCAGCAGTCCCAGATTGTGAGAGGGATGTCCAACTGCTGGTTGTGGCTGATCAGGCCAGCAGGGGAGGGCAGTTAGGGAGACCAGGCCAGCAGGGGAGGGCAGTTGGGGGGCCAGGCCTGCAGGGCCAGGCCCGATCCCATAGAGGCTAAGCCAGCAGTTGAACATCCCTTGAGGGGTCCCAGATTGGAGAGGGTGCAGGCTAGCCTGAGGGACACCACTCCCAGTGCACAAATTTCGTGCACTGGGCCTCTAGTTGTTCAATAGCATGCTATTCACTCTCCAAGTTTTTGAATTTTTTTGATTGTTTTTATTGTAGTTTATTTCTACTATTATGCCATTGTGGTCTGAAAAGATGCTTGATATGATTTCAATCTTCTTTAATTTGAGGAGACTTTACCTGTGTCCCAATATGTGGTCAATATTTGAAAATGTCCCATGTGCCCTTGAGAAGAATGTATATTCTTCACTTTTTGGGTGAAATGTTCTGAAGATGCTAATTCCATCTGATGTGTTGAGTCAGTTAGCATTGCTGTTTCTTTTTTTAAAAATATATTTTATTGATTTTTTTACAGAGAGAAAGGGAGAGGGATAGAGAGTTAGAAACATTGATGAGAGAGAAACATCAATTAGCTGCCTCCTGCACACTCCCCACTGGGGATGTGCCCGCAACCAAAGTACATGCCCTTGACCGGAATTGAACCTGGGACCCTTGAGTCCGCAGGCCGATGCTCTATCTGCTGAGCCAAACCCATTCAGCCACTTGATGTCTTTTGATTGGAGCATTTAGTCCATTTATATTTAACATTATTATTGATAGCTACTTGTGTGTAGCCATTTCTATTCTTTTTGTCTGTGTCCCTTCTCCCCTTTCTATTTCTTCTTTTTACAACAGTACCTTTAGCATTTCTTGCATTGCTGGCTTGGTAGTGATGAACTCCCTTAGCTTTTTTTTGTCTGTGAAGCTCCTCATTTCCCCTTCAATTTTGAATGATAGCCTTGCTGGATAAAGTATTATTGGATTCAGGCCCTTGTTTTGCATCACTTTTTATACTTCATCCCATTCCCTTCTGACGTGATGTGTTTCTGTTGAGAAATAATTTGATTATCTAATGGGAGATCCTTTGTAGATAACTCTCTGTCTCTCTCTTATAGCCTGTAAGATTCTCTCGTTGTCATTAATGTTTGCCATTGTAATTACAAAGTGTCTTCGTGTGGTTCTTTTTGGGTTCATCTTGTTTGGGACTCTCTGTGCTTGTGTGGCTTTTTTCTTCCCCATATCAGGGAAATTTTCTGTCATTATTTCTTCAAATAGGTTCTCTAATCTTTGCTGCTCTTCTTGTCCTTCTGGCACCCCTATTATACCTATGTTACTTCATTTCATGTTGTCCCATAGCTCCCTTAGGCTCTCCTCCTGCGTTTTAATTTTTTTCTCCATTCACTGTTCAGGTTGGGCTTGTTTCTCTACCTTATCTTCAAACTCACTAATTTGGTCATCTGCTTCTCCTGGTCTACTGTTGAAACCTTCCATCGTGTTTTTTATTGTAGCTATATCAGTTTTGATTTCTTCCTGATTCTTGCATAGTTTTTTAATTTTCTCATCCATCTGGTTTATGAACTGCATGACCATTACTCTGAATTATTTTTCTGACATATTGAATGCCTCTGTTTCATTTGGTTCCTTTCTTGGTAGTTCCTCTTATTTCTTTTGGGGATTGTTTCATTGTCACCCTATTTTCCTGTCACCAAAAGAAGACTAAAACTTTTAATGAGGGGACAAGAGTTCTGAAAGAGAAAGAGATTGTCTAGTACAAGAATAATTGTCATTGAGGTAGAATAACTGATGAAAGGGTGTAGAAAAAGTGTTGAGAGTTACAATACAAATGTTTATATTCTAGAGATCAGAGGAAGAATAAAATATGGAAACTATAAGGCAATATCATATAAAACAAAAAAATGAAAATAATTACCATCAAAACATACTTGTTTTAATTATTGTACTTCAAATATGAAGAAATAATTCTTCAGAAACCTATATGAGAAAGCAAATCATCTACAGAGGAAAGATTAGGTAAATTTATTTCTGAAAAAGCTACTATAGAAAAAATGTAGATGTTGGGGTTTGAGATGATATGTGCCTTATTTATTTTTACAATTTATTAATTGTTTTTAATGGAATATATTATTTCTATAAATATTATAAATTTGTCACTCTATAAAATTTACATGTATCCTCCAAAACCTGATTTAAAAAGTAATACCACTCCATACATTTTTGCATCCTACTATAAATATTTTATTAATCTTAAAGTATTGTTTTGTATATAATCTGCAATAGTCTGCTTTCTTTCATTCATTCAAAAGTATTATATGATTGTCTCTTATCTGGTGTGTGCTATTCTAGGTTATGAAATTATAGCAACAAATAGGATAAATAAAATATTATGTCCACAAGAAGTTTGCATTATAAAGGAAGGAGACAGAAAACAAACATAATACATAAATTATAAGCATGTTAGAATTTGATGTGTTTAGTTGAGGGAATAAAATAAAAACAGTGCAAGAGATGCAGAATGGTGATGTGGGGTAGTGTTTGACATTTCAGAAGAGGTTGTTGAGTAGGCAACTCTTTAAAGTAACAATTTGAGCAAAGGCTTGGATGAGGCTGCAGGAGGATCCAGGTGGATATCTAAGGGAAGGACTCCAGGGTGAGTGAGAAATAGGAGAAAATATCCTGAGGCAGAATTATGCCTGGCATTTCAAAGAAAGACCAAAGAAGCAGGTATGTCTGTAGCAAACTAAGAAAAGGGAAAATAATAGGAAATGAGAACACAGAGATAAGAGTGTGTAGGGGGTTTGCATTCTGAGTAAATTGGGATGTTATTAGAAGATTCTGGGCAGAATAGTGGCATGATATGACTTGCATTTTGAAAGGATTACTGGAGTTGCTGTGTTGAGAATATACCTTAGGGGAACAAAGTTGGAAGAGGAAACATAGTTTGGAGGCTTGTGGGAAACACGTCAGGTCCCCAGGTAGTCAAGGCCGGTGGGAGCACAGAGGCCTTGTTATCAATACACTGCTATGGGCATATGCCTAAATGGAATTTTCAAGGATTCTGAGCCTAGGAATCCTAATCAAGCCAAGATACCAGGAGCGGGTGCAAGGATACACAGTACACTGTGCCCTTCAGTAGCAAATATGATTGATGTAACTATTGGCATGAAGCCTTCTTTGTCTAAATGGTATAAAAGTAGGTTACTGACCAGCTAATTGGCTGGAGTCAGCTGAGGATGGAGTGAGAAGAAGTCTGCTGGAATATGGAGAGAGAGCAGCTAGGATGGAGTGTGTGAAGAAGTCTGCTAGGGAAAGCAGCTGGGCAGGAGAGACAGGAGTAGCTGCTGAGCAGGTACCGCTATGATGTGAGAAAGTGAGTCTAGAAGGCAGTGAGTGGCTGCTCAGATAATAGCTGTGGGTACAGAGACTGATGCTGCTTTATGGGAAAGCTATATGTTCACCAGCCCGTATCCGGCTGCCTGCCTGTTTGGGCTTTGCTGTGAGGACTGTCTTGTCTGATGGCTATATGGCCACTGGCTTCTGCAATAAAGACTTATTCTTATACACACACAACTTCTCCTTCTCCATCTCCCAAGGCCCTCTGCCAAGCTCTATCCAGACTCAGAGCAGATGTGCCCTTGGGCAGTGCTATGAAAAGGCTAAACAATAATCTGGAATAAAAAAAGTTGCTTGAACAGTGAAGGTAGCTGTGAAGTATTCAGGTCTTGAATGCAAATGCACACACTCTAATGTACGCGTGTGCGCACATGCACACACACACACACAATCTACTTTATTGAGGTAAAACTAATGCAAAATAAAATACAGTCATGTTAAGTATACTATTCAATCAGCTTCAAAAGCACATACATAGCCAACAAAATCAAGCTATAGAATATTTTTATCACCCGCACAATTCTTGTTATGACTCTTCATAGTCAGTCCATGCTATCATACTAGTATGTAAGCATCAGCAGCCACTAATTTGCTTTCTGTTGTAAGTTCTATCTGTTTTATAATTTTATATTAATAAGGTCATGCAGTATTATCATATTGAGATTAGTATTTCTTTTGTTCAGCATAACATTTTGAGATTCATTCATGTTGTTGCACATATCAATAGTTTGTTTTTATCATTGAGTAATAATCTATTTATGTATATGATTTGTTTCTCCATTCACTAATGATAGAAATTTGGGTTATTTCTAATTTGGGTTTATTATGAATTAAGCTTCTATGAATAGTCAAATATAAATATTTTTGTAGACATTTATTTTTATTTATCTTGCATAAATATCTAGGAATAGCATGGTCAGATAATATATTATGTGTATGTGTTACTTTTTAAAGAAATTTTTCTTTAAAGTGGTTGTACCATTTTATATTCCTACAAGCAATGTATGAATATTTCCATTGGTCAATATCCTTACTGAAATATGACATTGTCTACCTTTTTGTCCAGTGGGCGTGTAGCAGAATCTTATCATGATTTTATTTTTTCTTTCAATTTTATTTTGCATTGGTTTCAGGTGGACAGCTTATTGGTTAGATAATTACATAGTATTTTCCAACTGGAACCATACAGTTATCACAATATTATTGACTATTCCCCATGCCTTACTTACATCCCCATAGCTATTTTGTAACTACCAATTTGTACTTTTTAACCCCTTCATCTTTTTTACATAGTCCCCCAAACCTGCATGCCTCCCTCTGGCAATTACCAGTTTTTTCTCTGTGTCTAAGTCTGTTTCAATTTAGTTTATTTTTTCTTTAGATCCCACATATAAGTGAAATCATATGGTATCGCTCTTTCTCTGACTTCCCTCTAGATCTATCTATGCTGTTGCAAATGGTAAGATTTCATACTTTTTTATGACTAATATTCCATTGTATACACATATTTTATCCACTCTTCTGTCAATAAACACTTGGGTTGCTTCTACATCTTGGCTATTAAAAACAATGCTGCAATGAAATTAGGGATGCATAGATTCTTTCAAATTAGTGTTTTGAGTTTCTTTGGATAAATTCCTAGAAGAGGAATTGCTGTTTCATATAACAGATCCGTTTTTTATTCAATCTTTAATTTCTTTATTGATTAAGGTATTACATATGTGACCTCATTCCCCCCATAACCCCCCCCACACACACACACTCATGCCCTCACCCTGTTGTCTGTGTCCATTGGTTGGGCTTATATGCATATGCATGCATACAAGTCCTTTGGTTGATCTCTCCCCCTTACCCCCACCCTCCCCTACTTTCCCTCTGAGGTTTGACAGAACATTTCACCCCAAAGCCACAGAATATACGTTCTTCTCAAGTGCACATGGCACATTTTCAAAAATAGACCACATATTGGGTCACAAGCAAAGTCTCCCCAAATTCAAGAAGATTGAAATCATACCAAGCATCTTCTCAGACCACAATGGCATAATATTAGAAATAAACTACAATAAAAACAATCCAAAAAACTCAAACACTTGGAAGCTGAATAGCAGGCTATTAAATAATGATTGGGTTACCAATGAGATCAAAGAAGAAATTAAAAACATCCTGGAAACTAATGACAATAAAAACATAACAAATTTATGGGACAGATCCGTTTTTAATTTTTTGAGGAAAGTCCATACTATTTTCCATACTGGCTACATCAATCTTCAGTTTTATTGACATGGCAGTGTATATAGAGAACCCAAAGACTACACCAAAGAGCTACTACTACTAAAATGAATTCAGTAGAGGATATTAAATAAATTATCAGAAGTTGGTTGCATTTTTATACACCAATAATAAATGATCAGAAACAGAAAGAGAACAATCTCATTTACAATTGCATGAGAGAAAAAAAAAACTAAAAATGAATTTAACCAAGAAAGTAAAATGCCTGCACTGTGAAAATTATAAGACACTGAAGAAAGAAATTGAAGAGGATATAAATAATTGGAAGCATATACAGGGTTCATGGAGAGGAAGAATTAATAGTATTAAAATGCCCATTCTACCCAGAGCAATCTATAGGTCAATGCAATTCCTATCAAAATATCAATGGTGTATTTTAAAGAACTAGAGCAAATAAACCAAATAGTTACATGAAACCTCAAATAGCCTCAGTACTATTGAGAAAGGAAAACAAAGTTGGAGGTATGCTACCTGATATCAAGCTATACTCAAGGCTAATTTAAACAACATTGTATTGGCATAAAAAGAAACATATGTATCAATGGAACAGAATAAAGAGCCAGAAGGAAACTACATCTGTATGGTCAATTAATATTTGACAAAGGAGGCAAGAACATGCAATGAGGTAAAGAGAGTATATTCAATAAATAATGTTGGAAAATTGGGCAGATAATTGCAAAAAAAATGAAATTAGATCATCTTCTTACACCATATACAAGAATAAACTCAAAATGGAATAAAGACTTAAATGTCAGATTTGAAGCTATAAAAAAATCCTAGAAGAAAATATAGTCAGTAAAATCTCTACCATTTCTCTTTGTGTGTGTGTGTGTATTTCATAACTCTTTTTCAATTTAAATTTTTTATTGTTTAAAGTATTACATATGTCTCCTTTTCCCCCATTGACCTCTCCCTGGCAGTTCCCACCTCCAGCACATGCCCTCACCTCTCTACTGTCTGTGTCCATAGGTTATGCTTATATGCATGCATAGAAGTCCTTTGGTTGATCTCTTACACCATACCCCCCAGCCTCTCCAACCCTGTCCCCTGCCTTCCCTCTGAGGTTGGATGATCTGTTTGATGCTTCTATGTCTCTGGATTTGTTTTTGTTCATCAGTTTATCTACACTAATAAAAGAGAAATATATAAATTGACCATCACTTCTCAATGCCCACCAGCCGATTTGGAGTGAGTATGCAAATTAGTGGGACAAAGATGGTGGCAGCCACGGAGCCAGCTGGAGAAGACAGGAGGCTTGGGTCACCCCTGGCGATGGAGGAAGCCAAGCTTCTCCCTCGCCTGTGCCGGGCGTTGAAGGCGGGGGGCCTGTGGGCGGCCGCCATGGAGCTGGCCTGAGTGCAGGAGGCTTGGGTCACCCGGGCCAGCTGCTGAGGGAGGGGCCTGCAAGCGGCCCTCAGCTCCTCACCCAGGCTGGCCATGCCACCATCTGGGTGAGGGTCCCTGCTGGGGGGCATGGCCAGCCTTAAAACGACCCTCAGCCCATCACCCAGGCTGGCCAGGCCCCCATGGGGTGAGGGTCCCCGCTGGTGGGCATGGCCAACCTGCAAACAGCCATCAGCCCCTCACTCAGGCTGGCTAAGCACCCCAGCGGGGACCCCTTCCATGAAGGGGGTGTGGCCAGCCTGTAAACAGCCCTCAGCCCCTCACCTAGGCTGGCTACGTCCCCCCAGCGGGAACCCTCACCCCCATGGGGGTGTGGCTGGCCTGCAAACTGCCCAGCTCTTCATCCAGGCCACCCCACCCCCCAAGGGAACCTCCACCCTGATCCAGGACACCCTTCAGGGCAAACCAGCTGGCCCCCACCCATGCACCAGGCCTCTATCTATACTAATAAAAGGGTAATAGCTAATTAGACTGGGAGACCTTCCAGGAGACCTTCCAGATGTTCTTTTGGACAAAACCATGGTGGCGGGGCCAAAGTAGAGGCGGTTAGGGGCCAAGAGGGGAGGGCAGTTGTGGGTGATCAGGCCAGGATGGGATGGCCGTTGTGGGTGAAAATGCCAGCAGGGGGGGCCAGTTGGGGGCAAGCAGGCTGTCAGTGGGGGTCAGTTGGGGGCAATCAGGCTGGTGGGGGGCAGTTGGGGGTGAGCAGGCTGGTGGGGGGGGCAGTTGGGTGCAAGCAGGCTGGCAGGGGGGCAGTTGGGGGTGATCAAGCTGGCGTGGGGCAGCTGGGAGCGAGCAGGCTGGCGGGGGGGCTTTGGGGGCAAGCAGGCCGGCATGCAGAGTGGTTAGGGGCAATCAGGCAGGCAGGCAGGTGAGCAGTTAGGAGCCAGCAGTCCTGGACTGTGGTTTAGACTAGGGGCCAAGGCAGAGGCAGTTAGGGGCAATCAGGCCAACAGGGGGCAAGCTAGGGGCGATCAGGTTGGCAGGCAGAGGCGGTTAGCCTAAATCGGCAGTCAGACATCGCCCAAGGGTTCCCAGATTGGAGAGGGTACAGGCCTGGCTGAGGGGAAATCCCCCTCCCCTGTGCACAAATTTCATGCACCAGGCCACTAGTGTTCATTATATTCCACAAATGAGTGAGATCATGTGATATTTATCTTTCTCTGACTGGCTTATTTTGCTTAGCATAATGTTCTCCAGGTCCATCCATGCTGTTCTTAGCAATATTTTTTTCTGCTATATTTCTTCAGGCAAGGGAAACAAAAGAAAAAAAATAAACAAATGGGACTACATCAAACTAAAAAGTTTTTGCACAGCAAAGGAAACCAACAAATAAAGAGACAACCACTGAATGGGGCAACGTAGTCAACAATTACACATCTGATAAATGATTAATATCCAAAATTTATAAAGAACTTATACTACTCAACACCAAAACAAAAAGAAAACCAACACACACACACACACACACACACACACAATCCAGTTGAAAATTAGGAAAGGACCGGAGTAGACACTTCTCCAAAGAGGACATACAGATGGCCAATAGACTTATGAAAAAGTGCTCGATGTTACTAATCATCAGAGAAATGTGAAATAAAACTACAGTGAGATATCACCTTATACCTTCAGAATGGTTGTCAATAAGTCCATAAATGTTGGTGAGGATGTGGAGAAAAGGAAACTCTAATGTAATTTTTATTTTTTATAACTGATGATATTTTACATATTTTCCTGTTTGTATTGGATATATATGTACCTTTTTAAATTATATGTACAAAATATTTGGCCAGTCATTTGTATTATTGAGATTTAGGAATATTTCATATACTCTGGGTTTCATTATTTATCATGAACTTGCTAAATAAGAGATGTCTAATATCATCCAAATGAAAAGGTTAAGGATGAAGAAGTTCAGAAAAAAATTCACCTGAGAAATCTAGATTTTAGAGTGGTCCGTATTTAACATACAGGCATTCTACAGAATATTGCAGGTTTGGGACTAGACCACTGCAATAAAATGAGTACGGCAATAAAGCAAGTCATAATATTTCCACTGTAAAGGGTCTTGCCTTCAATTTGTAAAAATAAAGGAACTCCTGTAAAATGCGTTAAAATGAAGCACAGTAAAATCAAGTATACATGTATTTAAAATCTATGAGACTGGATAAAATATCAACAATAGTTGATTGTTAATAAAAAGGAGAGAGATCTAAGTACTGAGACACACCAGAAATAACATCTGTAAAGGGGAAAAGCAGCCAAGGAGAAAACAAAATGAGAAGTCTGTACGGAAGAAGGAGAACCAGGGGAGTGTGGTTTCCTGAAAGGCCAGTGATGAAAGCTTATTAAGGGATGCGTATTCATCAGCTGTGTCAATGATGCTATGGGTCAAAGTAAGCTGTGAACAGGAAATTTACCATTGTGCTTAATAATAGAGGTCTTTGGTGTCTTTAGCAGGAGGAGTTTTTATTTAGTTACAGGGTCATGTGAAATTAAAGAGGGAAAGGATGACTAATGAATTAATAAAACCAAGCAGTGATCATCACTTTGCTGATATTACAAAACGATCCAGTCATAGACTATGGTCTTCATAACAGATGTTCATAACACCATCTGTAAAGAAGTCCTGCAAAAATCAAACCTGAATCTTGAAAGTGTTAAGAAACATTATAGTGTTACTATATGAAAAAAAAAGATGGCAAGAAAAAATAATTTAATTTTGAAAATAAACAGAATGAAAGAAAAGAAAGCAATATGTTAAAGGCAGGACTTGTAAAAAAAGGCATAAAATGTACAATCAATGACAAAGCAATTAATTTTTTGAATATTGATTCAATGAGATGGGAAAGAAACACATTTGTGGAAAATATGAGGAATTTGAATTATGATTGATTCTTTTGGAGAGACAACTTGGAATGTTTATGACTAGGTAATTATATTTCGGAATTGCTTTAAAATAATTTAAAATGAGGAAAGAGAGTAAGGGTATAGATAAAATAATATTCTGAGTTAATAATGAAAGTTAGTGATGTATATGTATGGGTTTATTGTATAATTCTCTCTAAATTTTTATACATTTGATAATTTTCACAATAAAATGTTAAAGAGTTCAATTGATAATTTAATATTACTAAATTCATTATTTAATTTTTAAAATAAAAGAGAGAATGAATGGAGGAAAGATACAAGAGAAAGCAAATATCAATGATTTTTTAAGGAATTATGATATATATTTTTAAATAGTAAATGGCCTAGATTTGCTTTTCGAACCCCTGGATAGGGATCGTAACATATATGCAAAGAATTGGGTGATATGTCCAGGGTGTGGTATGCAACAGCACATTTTGGGTTTTCCAGATACAGGGGTTACATAAACCCTCTCTGATGAATACAGATTGCATTCTGACAGGCTTGGAGGCAATACTGGGAGTTTATGGAGATGTGTGGTAGAGTAAATTAAGGTGGAGCTTGAACAAAAAATTGTAAAGTTGGACTGGAGAGATGAGTCTGAGATCACAAAAATTTTCGACTTTACCTTGGTAAATAATTTGGATGGATATTGTGTGCGAATGGGACGTGTTTCCCTTACCCTTTCCATGGACTGAATCTGTTCTTTAACCAGCTCATTGGTCAAGCTAAATATTGGACTTGTCCATTCTCTCCTCTACAGCAAATATTAAACAGTAGAGTATTCCAGGAAGACAGTGAGAGATCGATATTAAGATTAAAGGAATAGTTGATGGGGGTGTTTTAATTCCCTCTAACGTCTTTTTTATCAGTCCTTTTTGGCCAGTATGCGAAACAGATCATTCCTGGAGGTTAACAATAGACTAACAGAATTAAACAAGGTAATTCCTCATATTCATCCAGCTGTACCTGATATGGGGTAGGCTCTGTAGGAAGTGTGAAAAGCCAAGGGGACAGCAGGTCCCGAGGCTGATGCTTTAATTTCCATACAATTTTGGAGTCCATCCAGCACAAAATTAGCGTTGCAGATTTAGCAAATAAAACACAGGAGCCTAGTTAAATTCACACCTCAACTAAAAAAACACCTTTTTAGTATAAGTATGTTGTACATGTTGCATGGTATAAATAATATGTTTTATCTGGCAGTGATATGTGGCATTATTCTGGATTGGAATTTAGTATACAATTTTGTTATGCTACAGGGATATCGGAATTGCCATAATCTAGTGAGGCAGGAATTGGACTTGGTAAGGATTTAAAGTGTGTTAATGTGCCACATTGATGAAGCGTGATGTCTCCTCTGAGGAAGAAGCACAGGGAGAGGTAAGGACTGTAATCACTAGTACTGCAGAGAGAGACTGATAAATCCAACTAAAATTCAAGTGTCAGTCCAGCCTGTGAAATTCCTGGAAGCTCTGCACTCTAAGGCTGCCTGGGAAGCTGTTTTTCACAGCCCATTAAATAGACACTCACTACCTTCTAACAGGATGTTGGTGAAAACTGCCCTAACCATAAAAGGTCATCAGATAATTCAGGAGCCAGAAATACTGAACATGGCCCCGGTGATAGAAGAGATATTCAAGTAGAGAAGAAGCCCAGCGAAGATTACTCATGAGATGGAAGTAGTATATTCCTGGGCATACTCTACAGGGAAAGTTCAAAGGAGCCCTCCCTGTTCGTGAGCAAATTAATTCAGTGCCCAAAGGACTGCACGGGGCCACTGCAAGGACGATTCTGCTCCCTTTGCTGCAAAAGCTGAACGATATGATTCTCCCCAAATGATTCAAAATAGATTTCCTGGTTCCCAATTGAGGATTTTATTGTTGTTTGGAAATCATCTGCAATATCCCCTGCAGATGGTAAAATCTTAGTGACAGAAGTTCAGAGTGAGAGTTGTTTATTTCTCAGGAGAGAAGTTAGGCTTGGGTGGTCAGGCCACTATTTGAATATGTACAGACTATAGGGCAATGCCTAGTGTCTTTACAATATGACCAGGAAAATGGAATCCTAGATGACTAGACAATGAAAATAACAGCTTGTTGATTTCTTACGAGATCAACCGAAGGACTTGTATACATGCATATAAGCATAACCAATGGATGCAAGACACGGGCGGGGGTGGGGGGTGGGGAGGAGGTGAGGGCATGTGCCATGTGCTGGAGGGTAGGGGAGGCCGGGGAAGGTAAATGGGAAAAAAAAGAATACATATGTACTACTATTTGTAATACTTTAAATAATAAAAATAAAAAAAGAAAATAACATCCTATGATGTTCTCAGAAATGGAATATTCTGTGGGAATTTACAAAAAATAATTCAAGTGGTTCCTGTAGACAAGTGAGTGTTTCTCTGAGCACATGCATACACACACACACACACACACACACACACACACACACACTATATAACTACATAACAGACAATCAAAAACAAAAATTAGCCCAGGCCTGGTATGGCTTAGTTGGTTGGGCATCGTTTAGTGCACCACAAGATTGCAGGTTCAATTCCCAGGCAGGTCACATGCCTGGGTTTTGGGTTCTATCCCCAGTGGGGGCTCACATCCTTGATGCTTGTCTCTCTCCCCTTCTCCCCCCTCCCTCTCCAAACATCAATAAAAAATCTAAAAACAACAACAAAACAAAAAGTAGTTGCCAACTCAGAAAGGGATTGAGATGCCAAGGTAGATGCCTTTTTCAGACCTCCAAGTTTCCCTCCCCTAGGTTTATGAAACATATAAAAACGCAGGTATTCACAGCATACACTGGACAGAGAGATCACAAATTACTCTGGTGCCCTATGAAACTGATATAAGGAAGTGAAACTGCACCTTTAACAG
>NW_005871312.1:870571-964354 GCF_000147115.1 Myotis lucifugus | reverse complement strand
ACGAATATTGCAAAAATCTATTAATACAGCATTTATAAAATAACCACCAAAGAAATGAACGCTAGATTAGTAATTACTAAGGTTTAGTTAGACTGTGGAGGAATACAATGTGGCTATAAAGAAATAATATGAGTCATGTCATGCTATACTTAAGTATCTTGATTGGGTGTTACCTGAATCTACACATATAAAGACATTGGCGCACACACACACACACACACACACACACACACATGCATGCACACACACACAGAGGCATGTATAACATGAAATCAGATTGAGCTTTGTGAATTGTATCAATGTCAATTTTTTGTTTTGATATACTGTAGTGATGCAAGATGTCAATATTGGGGGGTTCTGAGTGAAGGTTCCGTGAAACCTATCTATAAATTTCTTTAGAATGTCTTGTGATTCACTAATTATTTTAAAATTAAAGTTTAAAAACAAAACATCTCAGGTAACTTTTATGCAACTTTTTTTCTCTGCCATTACTAGCATTTGGAAACACCTGCTTAGAAAGTTTTTGAGGGAATAACAAGAAGTTTGCATAAAAATTTCTCATTTAGTGGTAATAATGTTATAATACTGTTATTAAAGTAATGTGGTTTTAGTTTGACTGTTTGAGTAGCACCGAATCTCTGTCAGGCATATGTTAGAAACATAATGCTTAATTTAAAATTAATCCATCCATTTTTTTCTGCTCCATATTGGACTGCCCAGACCCTTCATTATAGTGATAGAAGATCAAATGAATCTCAAACTCCTGACATTTGTAGATAATATAGGCTATAATTGTCATTTTATTATTGAGGAAGGTCACTGGATTTGCATGATTATTCTTTTATTGTGAATGTGTAATTCACATTTGATCCTATGAAGTGACATCTTTGGTTATCTGGTTTATAATCCCAATGGGAGCTATTCATTAACAGTGGGTAACAAGATGAACTAACAAGATGAACATGAGTGCACAATCTTATCCCTCAGTTATAAAAACAGTACAATACTGGGATTCATAGTGAGAAGAATGTGTTGATACCATGAGATAAATCTCCCGTTATAGTCAGCATCTCAGCATATTTAAAATCTTTTGTGGGTACCACATTAACTTTTGCACTGCAACTTAAAAGGGAACTTACAGAGGATTAAAAAAAGAGTTACATAAATGATTAAAGGATTAAAAATATGACCTCTAAAAGAAGGTTAATGGGACTGTAATTATTTAGCCTGAAGACTAGGAAGTCAGAATTGTCTGTTAAGGATATGACAGACAATTATGCAGAGAAGGCTAAACTGTATTCTCTAATTCCTCTAAAAATGCCTAGAAGAACTGAAATTAAGTTGTAGCATAATAAATTTAAGTGATATTTTAAATGAATTTCAAGAAAATTAAGTTATAGATATTTAAAATTGTCTATGGATATTTTAGAAATTTCATTTTGAAAGCAAATTAAACAAATATTTAATCAAAAGGCACCCAATTAAATGTACCTACTTGTAGGAGCACTGAAGATGAAGTGCCTTTTATGTCATAGAAACACCTTAGGTAACAGTCACTCTATGATGTCAATCATCTTAACCAACAACAACAATGCAACAAAACAACCATCAAACATACTTAACATAAACCACATAAAGCATACACACCTCTTTTTGCAATTATGGATAAATACTTTCAACATCAAATAAGGGTAAAAGGACTGTATTATGCAAAATTATGCTCTCTCTGTGCAGAGTTTATTGTCTTGCCTTGATTTCCTGCATGTCATATTTTCTCTCTTCAGACTTCAGGGGTCCAGTGTCTTCCTATTCTACCCTGTCTATTCTCCTGTCACCATGGAATCATTTGTTTGATTATGTATTCTTGAAATGTTTACTATTTAACATGTGACAAGCATTATGGTGACTGATGAGGATACTGTGGACAATAAGTAATTGTGGACAATAAACAGCTACTGTCATCATGAGCTAACTGTCTAATAGGCACACAGAGAAGTAATAAGAGATAGAATACAGGGTGTTATGGGACCATAGAGGAGAGATAACTAGCTTTGGAAGTGTGGCAGTTATGATAACCTAACATTGCAATAGTCAAAGAAATGTGGATCCCACCTTGTTGGATAGCAGGGCACTTAATCTTTCCTGCTACCAATATCCCTGCTGCTTTTGGTATGTGTAGTGTCTATGCAGTTTACAATAGCTACTTTAATATAGCTGCTTACTAGTAGTCATTCTGAATACTAACCTTTACATCTGTTTCTTTTCCAGATGGAAAGTGCTCATTAGAGTCGCTTAACACAGAGAGCATGACTTGCATCTGAACATTATTAATCTTTGTGCTGTTCCTTGGGCCACTGAGGGATTTTGAAATAAGTGTTTCCCTTGGCCATCTGATCACCGCTCACAGACTTTGTCCCTAATATCTGCTGCTGGTAGATTTATGGGTTTAACTCTTTTAGCTTGATGACAGCCTGGGAGCCCACACAATGGCTCAATTCAACTTCAGCTCTTACTTATTCCCTGGATATCTGGATGTGAATCCCATTTGACCCTTGACCCTGCTGAGGTCACACCTGACTGCACTCATAAGTCCAGCTAGTCTTTTCCAAGGGATACTTCTAAAAATCTGACAAGATAAGATCATTAGTTACATTTTTATCTTACCAAGAGTTATTCACAATCTTTTCAACAACTAACTGCTTATATCAGTGAATCAACAACTAACAAAATGGGTGGCTGTATTCGCTGGGGTAAATAATCTTGAAGCTCAAGAGAAAGTTAGATAGCTACTACATATGGGGGGAAAAAGTATCTCTGGAGTACACAAGATACTCTGGGACATCTCTTAGTACTGCCATGTCCTGTGATTAGCAAAGCAAAATCATAATAACCCAAATATAGGCATTTAATAGTGGTCACCAATATCCAATTACAACAGGAGAACCCAAATAACTCAAGTAAGGGGCTTTCCTAGAGCACCCAGCTGAGGAGGTAAAAGAGATTGTACCACTAGGTCTCACAAAACACCTACTACATAAGACCACCCCACAAAATCTGGGAGGCATAGCAGTTTGATCTAATAGAAACAAAAGCATAGGGAGAGAAAAAAATGGGGAGACAAAGAAACAATCCCCAAATTACAGAAAAAGAGGAATCGCCAGAAAAGGAACTAAATACAATGGAGGTAAACAATTTGTCAGATAAAGAATTCAGAGTAATAACAACAAGGGTGCTCAAACAATTCAGTGAGAACTACAAGCAACTTCATGAGAATTTTAAGGGTCTTAATGACAGATACACCAACATGAAAAGAGCTTGAAAAAATAAACCAGATTCAGTTGAAAATGAGGAATGCCATAGATTAAATAAAGGACATCCTAGAATGACTCAACAGTAGACTAGAAGAAGTTGAGGATCAAATCAGTGAATTAGAAGACAAGGTAGAAAAAACAACCATTCAGAGCAGAAAATGAAAAAAAAAGCAGGAGGAGATATTAAAAAGCTTTAGGAGAACATGAAATGTAACAGCATTTGCATCATAGGGGTACCAGAAGGAGCAGAATCTGAGAAAGAAATAAAGAAATAATGGCAGAAAATGTTCTTACCTAGTGAAGGAAAAGGTCACTCAAGTTTGGGAAACATGGAGACTCCCAATCAAGATGAACCCCAAAAGAGCCACACCTTGTCACATAATAATTAAAATGGCAACATTAAAGACAAAGAAAGAATCTTAAAGGTTGCAAGAAAGAGACAGAAAGTTCCCAACAAGGGAGGTCCCATTACACTGTTAGCTGATTTCTCAATATAAACACTTTAGGCAAGAAAGGAGTGACATGAAGTATGCAAAGTAAGGAAAAGAAGATTACTTTATCCAGCAAGCCTATCATTCAAAAGTGAAGATAAAATAAAGAGTTTCATAGATGGGAGTTCCATTTTTAATTTTTTTGAGGAAACTCCTACTGTTTCCACAGTGGTTGCACCAGTCTGCATTCCCACTAGCAGTGTATGAGGGTTCCTTTTTCTCCACATCCTCAAAGAGCACTTGTCTTTGTTGATTTGTTGATCATAGCCATTCTGACAGGTGTGAGGTGGTACCTCATTGTCATTCTAATTTTCACCTCTCAGATGATTAGTGACTTTGAACATTTTTTCATGTTCCTCTTGGCCTCTGTATGTCCACTTTCGAGAAGTGACTATTTAGGAATTTTGCCAATTTTCTGATTGGAATGTTTATCTTTCTTTTGTTAAGTTGTATGAGTTCCCTATAAATTTTGGAGATTAAACCCTCATCGACTGTCACATTGGAAAATATGTTCTCCCATGTAGTGGGCTTTGTTGATATTTTGTTGACGGTTTCTTTTGTTGTGAAGAAGGTTTTTATTTTGATGTAATCCCATTTGTTTATTTTCTCCTTAGTTTCCATTGTCCTAGGAGATATGTCAGTAAACATATTGCTACAAGATATATCTGATATTTTTCTGCCTATGGATTCTTCTCAGATTTTTATGGTTTCCTGTCTTATATTTAAGTCTTTTATCCATTTTGAGTTTATTTTTGTGTATGGTGTAATTTGGTGTATCTGTCCAATTTACCCAACACCACTTATTGAAAAGACTATCTTGACTCCATTTTATACTCTTGCCTCCTTTGTCAAATATTAATTGAGCATAATGGCTTGGCTCAATTTCTGGGTTCTCTGTTCTGTTCCATTGGTCTATCTGTCTGTTCTTGTGCCAGTACCAGGCTATTTTGAGAGTAGTGGCTTTGTAATATAGCTTGATATCTGGTATTGTGACCCCTCTAACTTTGTTCTTTCTCAGGATTGCTGTGGCTATTCAGGTTTTTTAAAAATTCCATATATTTTGGAGAGTTTATTCTAGGTCTGTGTAATATGCCATTGGTATTTTAATGGGGATTGCATTGAATATATAGATTGCTTTGGGCAGTATGGACATTTTAATGATGTTGATTCTACCAATCCATGAATACAGTATACTTTCCACTTGTTATATCTTCCTCCACTTCTAGGAATATATTCCAAGAAATTAGAAACACCGATCAGAAAGAATATATGCTCCCCTATGTTCATAGCAGCACAATTTACAATAGCTAAGGTTTGGAAGCAGCCTAAGTGCCCATCAGCAGATGAGTGGATTAAAAAAACTGTGGTACATCTACAAAGTGAATACTACACTGCTGTAAAAAAGAAAACTCTTGCCATTCACATCAGCCTTGTTGTACCTGTAGAGCATTATGCTAAGCAAAATAAGCCAGTCAGGAAAAGATAAGTACCACATGATCTCACTCATTTGTGGAATATAATGAATAACATAAACTGATGAAAAAAATAGAATCAGAGAGGTAGAAACAGCAAACAGACCATCAAATCTTAGAGGGAAGGCAGTAGGTGGGGGGGGGAGGGAGGAAAGTGATCAACCAAAGGACATTTATGCATGCATATATTCATTACCAATGGACACAGACAGTAGGGGGGCAGTGAGGGAATGTTCTGGGGAGTTGGAGCAGCTGAGGAGAGGCCAATGGGGGAAAAAGGAGACATATGTAATACTTTCAACAATAGAAAATTTAAATTAAAAAATAAGCTAAAAATTAGAGTTTCACAGACAAAAAAGAAAGGCTAAAAGAGTAAAAGAGTTTACTATCATCAAACCATCACTGCAAAAAATGCTACAGTGACTATTTTAAGAAGAAGAAATAGAAAGAGAACAGAGGCATCAAGAATAAGAATGGCAATAAATACCTATCAATATAACCTTACATGTAAATGGCTTATATGATCCAATCAAAAGACATATAGTAGCTGAATGGATTTTAAAAATCATGACCCATATATATGCTGTCTACAAGAGTCCCACCTCAGAGAAAAGGATGCACACAGAATGAAAGTGTAGGGATGAAAAAAGTTTTCCAAGCAAATGAAAATGAAACAAGAATCTGAGTAGCAATACTCATATCTGGCATAATAGACTTCAAAATTAAGGTCTTAATAAGAGATAATGAAGGCCGCTTCATAATACTAAAAGAATCAATACATCAAGATGATATAACTCTTATCAACATATATGCACCCTATACAGGAGTACCCAAATAGATATATTTTAAAAAATCCCTCTGTATTTTAAGCGAGAGAAGGAGAGCAATAAAAGAGGTGAAGTAACAACTGAACCTACAGAAATACAAAGGTTCATAAAATAATAATGTGAATGAATATATTCCAATAAACTAGAAACCTGGACAAAATGGACATATTCATAGAAAAATACTATCTTCCAAAACTGAATCAGGAAGAAGCAGAAAACCTGAATAGGCTGATAACTACTGAAGAAACTGAAACAGTAATAAAAAAAAATCCAGTAAACAAAACCCTGGTCCAGACAGCATCACAGGGAATTTTACCAAACATTCAAAGAACAACTAACACCTATCCTCTTCAAACTATTTCAAAAAATTCAAGAGGAAGGAACACGTTCAAGCAGGTTCAGGAGGCCAGCATTACACTAATTCACAAACCAGATAAAAACACTACAAAGAAAGGGAATCACAGGCCAATGTCCCCAGTGAACATATATGCTGAAATCTTCAACAAAAATATTAGCAAATAGGATTCAGCAATACATTAAAAAGATCATACACCATGACCAAGTTGGGTTTATTCTGGGGATGCAAGGCTGATCCAATTCTCACAAATCAATCAATGGCAGTGGTTCTCAACCTTCCTAATGCCACAACCCTTTAATACAGTTCCTCATGTGGTGACCCCCAACCATAAAATTATTTCCGTTGCTACTTCATAACTGTAATTTTGCTAGTGTTATGAATCATAATGTAAATATCTGATATGCAGGATGTATTTTCATTGTTACAAATTGAACATAATTAAAGCATAGTGATTCATCACAAAAACAATATGTAATTATATTTGTGTTTTCCGATGGTCTTAGGCAACCCCTGTGAAAGGGTCATTCGACTCCCAAAGGGGTCGCAACCCACAGGTTGAGAACCGCTGATCAATGGGATACACCCACATAAACAGATTGCAAGACAAAAATCACATGACAATATCAATTGATGCAGAAAAAGAATTCAACAAAATCCAACACCTTTTTTGATAGAAATTATCAGCAAAGTGGGATAGAAGAGTCACAACTCAATAAAAGCCATATATGACAAACCTACATACAACATCATTCTCAATGGGCACAAACTAAAACCATTTCCTGTAAGAACAGGAACAAACAAAGATGTAGCTTTCACCACTCTTATTCAACATAGTATTAGAAATCCTAGCCATAGTGATCAGACAAGAAGAAAAAAAGAAAAGGTATGCAAATTGGAAAGAAGGAAGTAAAACTGTCATTATTCACAGATTACATGATATTATACATAAAAACCCTAAATACTTCATAAAAAACAAATCTACTAGATTTAATGAGTCAATTCCACAATGTAGCAGGATAAAAAATTACCACTAGAAATCTATGGCATTTTTATATAACCATAATGAACTCTTGCAAACGAGAAATGAAAAAAACAATCCCATTTACCATTGCAACAAAAAATTAAGATACTTAGGAATAAACTTAACCAATGAGGTATAAGAACTGTACTCAGAAAATAACAGGACCTTGAAAAAAGTGGAAGAGGAAGACATAAACAAGAGGAAGAATGTGCCATGTTCATGGATTTGTAGAATCAACATCATTAAAATGTCCATACTACCCAAATCAATCTATAGATTCAATGCAATCCCTATTAATATACCATTGGCATATTTCACAGATCTAGATCAAATAGTCCAAAAATTATATGGAACTAAAAATGACCCCAAATAGCTGCATTAATCTTGAGAAAGAAGAACAAGGTTGGAGGAATCACAGTATCAGATATCAAGTTATACTACAAAGCCACAGTGCTTAAAACAGCCTGGTACTGGCATAAGGACAGGCATGTAGATGAGTGGAACAGAAATCAGTACAAAGGATTAATAAAACCAAGAGCTGGTTCTTTGAAAGATAAACAAGATGATTAACCTAGATATAAATCCAAGCCATTACCCTCAATTGATATTTGACAGAAGAGGCAAGAGCATACAATGGAGTATTGATACCCTCTTTAATAAATGGTGTTGGGAAATTGGACAGGTACATGAAAAAAAAAGAAGAAACTAGACCATCAACTTATACCATACACAAGAATAAACTCAAAATGGATAGAATACCTAAATGTAAGTTGTGAAACCATAAAAATCTTAGAAGAAATAATAGGCAGCAAAATCTCAAACATCTCTTATAGCAATATTTTTATTGCTATATCTCTTAGGGCAAAGGAAATTAAGGAGAAAGTAAACAAATGGTATTACATCAAAATAAAAAGCTTCTTGCCCTAGCTTGTTTGGCTCAGTGGATAGAGCACTGGCCTGCAGACTGAAGGGTCCCAGGCTTGATTAAGGTCAAGGGCACATACCTCAGTTGTAGGCTCCTCCTTGGCCTGGGCCATGGTCTGGGCACATTCAGGAGGCAACTAATCAATGTATTTGTCTCACATCAATATTTCTCTCTGTCTTTCCCTCTCTCTTCCACTCTTTCTAAAAATCAATGGGAAAATATTTTCAGGTGGAGATTTAAAAAAATTTTTTTCTTCACAGAAAAAGAATCCATCAATAAAATGAAAAGAGAGCCCATTGCATGGGAAAATATATTTGCCAATGATACATCTGATAAGGGATTAATTTGTAAAATATATAAGGAACTCATACAATTTAACAAAAGGAAGACAAACAATCCAATTAAAAAATGAGTAAAAGACCTAGTAGATACTTCTTAAAAGTGGACAGACAGAACACCAAAAGACATGCAAAAATGCTCAAAATCACTAATTGTCCAAGCGATTCAAATTAAAACAACCATGAGGTGTCACCTCACACCTGTCAGAATGGCTCTCATCAACAAATCAATAAACAACAAATGTTGGTGAACATGTGGAGAAGAGCAAACCCTAGTACACTACTGGTGAGAATGCAGACTGGTGCAGCCACTGCAGAAAATAGTATGGAGTTTCCTCAAAAAATTAAAAACTGAACTCCCATTTGACCCAGTGATCCCACTTCCAGGAATATATCCTAAGAAACCAGAAACACCAATCAGAAAGAATAGATGCACCCCTTTGTACATAGCAGCACAATAGCTAAGATTTGGAAACAGCCCAAATGCCCATCTGCAGATGAGTGGATATAAAAGCCGTGGTACATTTACACAATGAAATTCTATGCAACTATAAAAAAGAAAGAACTCTTACCATTTGCAATAGCATGACAGTCCTGGAGAGTATTATGCTAATTGAAATAAGCCAGTCAGTTAAAGATAAATATCACATGATCTCACTCATATGTGTAATGTCATTAACAAAATAAACTGATGCATGAAATTGATCCAGAGATTTGGAAGCATGGAACAGACTGACAAGTATCAGAGGGAAGGTGGGAGTGTGTGTGTGTGTGTGGGGGGGGGGTGGGAGTGGAGTGATTTACCAGGGAACTAATATGCATATATGCATAACTCATGGACACAGAGAATAGAGTGTTGAAGGCATGGCAAGAGCAGTTATGGGGTGGAGGAGGTCAATGTTAATACAAACAAACAAACAAAGGGGACAACTATACTTTCAACAATAAAGGTAATTTTTTAAAAAAATCAATGAAAAATAAAATATCTGAATTGACTTATTACAACCAATAAAATCAAAGTATAATTGAGTAATCCAAACGAATAAATTCCTGTATCAGATGGCTTCACAGGTAACTTTTACCAAACATTCAAAAAAATAATTAAGCTATTATTTTTTAAAATAATTTTTAAAATTCAAGAGAATGAAAGCCTCAATCTTATGTTATCAGACCAGCATTACTGTTATTCAAAAACCAGATGAAGGAACTACGAAGAAAGAGAATTGTAGGTGATTATCTCTGATGAACATAGAAGCAAAATTTTTCAACAAGATATTAACAAACTGAAGTCAGCAATGTATTAAAACATCATGCACTATGATAAAGTGTGATTTATGTTTTATTCATGTTTGGTACAATATATGCAAATCAGTTAAGATGATAATATACCATGTAAATGAAATGAAGGATAAAATCATATGATCATATCAATAGATGCAGGAAAAGCACTTGAAAAAATCCAGCACCCATTTATGGTAAAAAAAACAACAACAAAAAACACAAAACAAACAAACAAAAAAAATAACTCTCAGAAAAATAAAGATAGAGGGAATATACCTCAACACAATAAAGGCCATATAGGACAAATTCACAGCTAACATTATATTCAATATGGAAAAACTGAAATTGTTTCCTTTAAGATCTGGAACAAGACTGAAACATCCACTTTCACCTCTTATTCAACATAGTACTAGAAGTCTTAGCCATATCAATCAGACAAGAAGAAGAATAAGAAGGCATCCATATTGGAAAAGAAGAAGTAAAAGTATTTATTTGAAGATCACATGGTACTGTATATAAAGAACCCTAAAGACTACACACACACACACACACACACACACATACACACACACACTCTCTCTCTCTCTCTCTCACACACACACACACACACACACACACTACTAGAATTGATAAATAAATTCAGTGACGTAGCAGAATACAAAATTAACATTCAGAAATCAGTTGCATATTTTATATATCCATAATGAACTACCAGGAAGGGAAACTATGAATACAGTCCTATTTATAATTGCATCAAAAGTAACATAAAATACCTAAGAATAAATTTAATGAAGAAGGTAAAACATCTGTATTCAGATAATTATAAAACACTGAAGAAAGAAACTGAAGAAGATAGAAATCAATTGAAGTATATACCATTCTTATGGATAGGAAGAATTAAGATCATTCAAATGTTCAGACAGTCCAAATAAATGTATAGATTTACCATCTATACATTTCTATCTATACATATTTTGTATCTATACAAAGTAATGTATAGCATTTCCTATCAATTTTCATAGAATTAGAATCAATAATCCAAAACTTATATGGCAGTGGTTCTCAACCTTCCTAATGCTGTGACCCTTTAATACAGTTCCTCATGTTGTAGTGACCCCCAATCATAAAATTATTTTTGTTGCTACTTCATAACTGTAATTTTGCTCCTGTTATGAATCATAATGTAAATATCTGATATGCAAGATGTATTTTCATTGTTACAAATTGAACATAATTAAAGCATAGTGATTCATCACAAAAACAATATGTAATTATATATGTGTTTTCCGATGGTCTTAGGTGACCCCTGTGAAAGAGTTGTTCGACCCCCAAAGGGGTCACGACCCACAGGTTGAAAACCACTGTTATATGGAATCACAAAAGACCCATAATAGTCACTTTAATCTAGTATGCGTATAAGATATTTGGTTAATCTCTTCCTGCCCCCCTCCCCTTGCCCCTCTTCCCTCTGAGATTCATCAGTCTGTTCCAGGTTTCCATGCCTGTGAGCGTCTGCCCCCTGGTGGTCAGTGAGCATCATTGCAAACAGCTGAATGGTTGACCGCTCGCTTAGGAATTTATATATAGAGATTACAGTATCATATGGATTAGTTTTACTGCCATAAACAATCTTCTGCGCTCTACTTATTCAACCCTTCCACCTCCCAACCCCTGGCAATCTTCTGATTTTTATGCTGTTTCCATAATTTTGCCATTTCTACAATCTATATATATATATATAAAAGCCAAGCTACCGGAACGATGGGAACTACAGGAACGACTGGAATGACCCGTCACTATGACTTACACTATGGCGGCCAACTGGCCCGATCAGGGCCCCAATCAGCCACCCCCAACCCCGATCAGGGTTGGGGCTGGCTGGCCAACCACCCACAGTCCCTCTTCCCAACTGGCATGGCCCAATTGGCCCTCATCAGGGTGAGCCGGACCCCACTGGTGCAGAATTCATGCACTGGGCCTCCAGTGTTATGTAATAGGAACCCTACAATATAAGGCCTTTTAAATTTGGCTCCCTTTATTTAGTGATATGAATTTATGTCTCCTTTAAGTCATTTGAACACAATAATATTCCATTTTCTGGATGTACTACAGTTTATTTATTTATTTACCTACTGAAAGGCATCATGGTTGCTTTTAAGTTTTGGCAATTAAAAATTACATTGCTATAAGCATCCATGTACAGGCTTTTGTGTGTATATAAGTTTTTTAACTCTTTGGGGTTAGTACAAAGGAACACAATTGCTGGTTTGTATGGTAAGAGTATGTTTAATTTTAGAAGAAACTGCAAGACTCTCTTACAAAGTAGCTGTATCACTTTGCATTCCTATTCTATATAATCCTATATAATAAAGAGCTAATATGCTAATTAGACCAAACAGCAGAACAGCCATCCAGATGACCTTCCTGAAGAAGCCAGGACTGCCAGGCCAGCTGAGGCTGCAAGGGGCTGCAAGGGCCAAGCCCCTTGCATGAAGTTTGTGCATTGGGCCTCTAATCAGCAATAAATGGAAATCCTCTTGCTCCACATCATTGTCAGCATTTGGTTTTGTCAGTGGTCTGGACTTCGGCCATTCTAATAGGCATACAATAGTATTTCATTGTTACCATCTGTACATCTTTTCTGATGAGGTGTCTATTAAGGTCTTTGGGCCATTTTTAATTAGGTTGTTTGTTTTCTTATTGTTGAGTTTTAAGAGTTCTTTATTCTATCTATTCTTGTGTGGCATTTCTTCTCATTTTCTTGATATTGTCTGCTGCAGATGGAAGTATTTTAATTATTATAAAGTTCAGCTTATGAATTCTTTAATGAATCATGTTGTTCCAGCAACATGTGTTGAAAGACTGTTTTTGCTCCATGCTTTTTTTCTTTTACTCCTTCTGAAGGATCAGGTGACTACATTTATGTGGATCTATTTCTGGGTTCTTTATTTTTAAAAATTGATCTATTTGTCTATGTATATATTTTTTCCAACATATACAATCTTCATTATTGTAGCTTTATAGGAAGTCTTGAAGTAGGGTAGTGTGAGTCTTCCAACTTTGATTTTCTCCTTCAATCTTATACTCTCTATAATCAAGTTGTCAATATTCACACACACACAAGTTGGTTCCATTGTGTAATGGTTAGCACTCTGGACTCTGAAGATCTCTTTCTCACACACACACACACACACACACACACACACAGACACACACACACTGAAAGAAATTTTTATTAGGATTGTATTGAATCTATAGATCAAGTTAGGAAGAACTGACATCTTGACAATATTGTTTTTCTATACACAAACATAGACTATTTCTTTACTTAGTTCTTTAATTTCATTCACTGGCATTTTGTACTTTTCCACATTTAGATCTTGTGCATATTTTGTCAGATTCACATCTAGTATTTCACTTTGGGGGGGGGGGGTCATTGTGGTATTGTGTTTTTAATTTCAATGTTATTTGTTCATTGAAAAGCAGGTGACTTTTTTTAAGTCGAAGTCATTTTAATTTATTTATTTATTATTTTTTAAATTTAAATTCTTTATTGTATAAAGTATTACATATGTCTCCTTTTCCCTTAAACCGGTTGACTTTTGAATATCAACCTTTTATCCTATAACCTTGCTATTTTTGCATATTGGTTCCAGGAGTTTTCTTATGAATTCTTTTGGATTTTCTACATAGGCAGTGATATCATCTGTGAACAAAGACATTTTTATTTCTTTCCTTATAATCTATATACTTCTTTGTAGTCTTCCCTCATTATCTAGGACTTCCAGTGGTGAAAATCAGTGGTGAGAGGTTATAGCATTGTCTTGTTATTGATCTAATTGGGAAAGCTTCACATTTCTTGCCAGGAAGTGGGCTGTTAGCTGTGTTTTGTAGGTTTACTTTATTAAGTTGAGGAAGTTTCCTAATTTTCTACTTGACTATAAGTTTTTTTCATGAACAGGTGCACATTTTTTTTGAGACCAATTCTATTCTATTAGAGTCATGTGTCAGTCTACTCTGGGGTTGTATGCTTAAGATAGTTTGAAGTGCTTTCTTCTTGCAATATATCTTTTTATAACATGGTTACTTTAGCATGTGATACATAATTTGCAAATATGGGTATTTCCTTTTTTACTTTGTATTAACATTTGTTATATTTGCATTTGAATCAGAAAGATATTCTGTATGATCTCAGTATTGAGTTTAATGATGTTTTATTTTTGAGGATATTGTTAATTTTTATAAATTATCTCTTAGGTTGTAAGAGAACACACCTGTGAGTGTGTTCTACCATTGTGGATGTAGTGATATATATTAGTTTAAGTCTGTTAATTATCTTACTCATATCTTCTTCAACAATTTTCATATGTACAATTATGATTGTACATATTTCTGCTATGATTATGGACTATTCTATGTCTTCCATTAGTTCTATAAATTAAGAGGCTATGTTAAAATTAACTAAAATTATAATTTAATATATATGTACTTAATTGAACTTTTGACATTATGAACTAATACTTTTAATAACTAGAAAATAATATTACTATTGTTTTAAAATAGAATTTAATGAATAACAATTTGGGAAAAATAAACTGACAGAAATGTAAGCCTATGAAACCAATAAAGATAAAGAACATTTGCTATATTCCTTTAATTTTCTTTATAACATTTTACAGTCCATCTTTTTTGTAGTATTTTCTAAGCAATGAGTTTTCTGTTACTATAAATTTGTTTGCATTTTTCAGAATTTTATGCAGATAAAATCAGAGTATTTTTCTTTTTATTTTACATTTGTCACTCAGTATAATTATGAGATTTCTCCATGTTTTTATGAGTCTCAATATTTTACTTCTTTTCATTGCTGAGCAGTTTTCCAATGCATGCTCATACAACAATTTGTTTAATCATTCACCTATAAAATACTATTTGGGGAATTTTCTAGTTTTGAACTATTATGATTACAGCTTCTATATAATTTGTGTGCAAGTCTTTGTTTGGACATAGATTTCATTTCATTTGGGAAGATATCTAGAAATGGTAAGGTTTAGTTGTATGGTAAAGTAAGCTTAGACATTTATGAAATGTCCAAGTTGATTTATAAAATTATTATACCTTTTTCCCCTCACTGATAATCTATGATGGAATTGCTTCATCATATTCAGCAACACTTCTGATCATTTTAAAAAACTTTATCAATTTGCAGTGTTTTAGTAGTATTTTATAGTTTTTTAATTTGCATTTTTCTAATGGCTAATAATGTGCATTAATAATGAAAATATTTTGCATTTTTATGTATATAGCCACCATCCTTTTTTTTGAAATCTCTGCTCAAATCTCCTGCTCATTAAAAATGTTGTTTTTTCCTTATTATTTTAGGTAAGTGACTTCTCTTTTGAGCTCTTAAGTTTTAAAGTTTACAGCACTACATTTAGATAATTTATGTTTACTAATATAAAAATTTAAAGCACCAATTTCCTTCAAAGCACTGCTGTTCTTGTATTTAATAAATTTTATGTTTTATTTTCACCATGATTTAGTATAGAATGCTTTTGAATTTCTATTTTAATTTCTCCTTTGACTGATGTGTTTTTGTAGGTGTGCAGTTTTATTTTCAGGTACCTGAAGCTTTCCTCGGTGATTTATTGTTGCTGATTTTTAATTACAGTCTATTTTCATTCAGGAAAATTACGCAGTAAGATTTCCTTTTCACATGTATTAAAGCTTGCTTTGCAGCCCAGCCTAGGTTTTATCTTTGTGAACAATCCATATATGTGTGAAAGGAATATTCTGCCATTTGGGGAGGTAGTGTTCCACATATATCACTTATGTTAAAGAAGCTGGATAATGTAGTTCAGATCTTCTATTACATCCCTGGGAGAAGTTCATCAAAGCATCCAACTATCACTGTGGATTTATCCATTTCTCTCTTTTAGTTCTGACAGTATTCATATATTTAGAAATCCTATTATTACACAATATATGTTTATATGACCACAAATATGCACACATATATACTGTTATAGCTCCTTGATATATTGCCCCTTTCAGACCTTTTTTTGGAGATTATTTCCCTGATACTAACATAGACACTCCAGCTTTCTTATGTCTACCATTTGTATATTGTATTTTTCCATCCTTTTACTTTCAAAATCTTCATGTCTTTGCAATTAAGTGTGCTTCTTATGGCTAGGCTGTAGCAGATTCTTGCTTTTGTATGTCTGTGCCTTTTGATTGGAGTGTCCAGCTCATTCATAATTTCCATGAGTATATTAGATTGGACTGCCATAAAAATATATTGAATGGCTTAAACAAAATAAATTTATTTTATTTTATCATAGTTCTAGAGGCTAGAAGTCCAAGTTCAAGGTACTGGACAATTTGATTTCTAGTCAGAACTCTCCTCCTGGCTCCTACATGGCTACCTTCTTGCTATGTCCTTAGGTGGACTTTGCTCGGTAAGAATGAAAGTGGAGAGAGGGAGAAAAAGGGAGCTTCCTGGTGCCTTTTCTTATAAGCACAATAATCTTATATGTTTGGGGCTCCACCCTTATGACTTTATTTAACCTGATTACTTTCTTTGAGACCCATCTCCAAATACAACTACACTGGGGAGTAGAGCTTTGGCATATGGATTTTGGGAGGGCACAAACATTCATTACATAACACTGAGCATTTTTCTTTTTAACTTTGTTCTGTTCTTTTGGTATTTATTTTCTATTTGCCTCATTGATTTGTATTTCTCTTTCCATCTTTTCTGTTTTTTGTTTGATTGGGTTCTTTTGGGGAGAGGGTTGTGATCCTTAATTATTTGTTACTAGAGGCCCCGTGTAAGAAATCATGCATGGGTGGGGTCCCTCTAGGTAGCCTGCAGGGAATTGGCTGAAACCCGAAGTCCAATGCCACCTGCAGATCCTACCTGCCGCTCCAGCTCATCCCGGCCTCACTGTGCCTGCCGTGGGCTTGCGCCCAATCAGTCCTGATCAGGAGATGCTTGCACTGCTGCAGCAGCACTCACCAGCCATGAGCCCTGTGTCTGGCACCCTTCCAAGTGGAGTGGCCTGCAGGATCAGGCTGAAACCGGCTCTTCAACATTTCCCAAGGGGTCCCAGATTGTGAGAGGGCACAGGCCAGGCTGAGGACCCCACTGGTGCACAATCAGGTGGGGAGGGGCTATGGGTAGACTCCAGGGCATGTCTGGCCCATCTCGCTCAGTTCCGATCAGCCAGACCCCAGCAACAAGCTAACCTATTGGTTGGAGCATCTGCCCCCTGATGGTCAGTGCACGTCATAGCGAGTGGTTGAGCAGCCTTAGCATATCATTAGCATATTACACTTCGATTGGTTGTTCTGTTATTCGGTCTATTTGCATATTACTCTTTTATTATATAGGATTATTATACATCTAATCAATTTAGTGAATTTAAGTAAAACACTGAATCCTTACAACAGTTACTTTTTTATTTCACATCATTTAATTATATAGTTAAATAGATGGATAGACACACTTATAGTTATAATTTTTTTTATTTTGGTAATCACAAATAATTAAGAGAATAACAAAAAACTAGAAATCATAAATATGTGGGTAAGTATAAAGGATGTATTCCATCCAATTTCTTATTTCTGCATGTGCTATATTTTTCTTTTTATCCTTTTTATTATTTTTATCATTCCATTTTTCCTTGAACTAATTTGAAATTTACTTCTACTATTATGCTGGTTAATATAGAAATTAATATATGCATAGCTAACATTTCACAAACTTTAAATTTACTGAATATATTTATACTCCTGTAAGATAAGATATCACAAAATGCTAACTCATGCATTCTGTCACACATCAGGATTGTTATTTTGCATGTTATCTTGCTATTTTCATTTGAACTTCATAAGACATTTATTATTGGTTTATACAATCTACAAACATTTAGATTTAACTTTTTTTCTCTCTCTTTGGTCTTCATTCTCTCTTACATCTCAGATGGAGTCATATCCATTTTGTTATAAGTTGTAATTTGTTAAAAGTTTCATTATTTAGCCTCCAACTCCCCTCATTTCTTTCATCTTAAAAATTTTCTTTCTGGAAGTACTTTTAAAAAAATCTCGGTGAGCTTATTATTTTTGCCTTTGACATCACTTTCTAGATCACAGTAAACATTACTGATTCTCACCAACACTTGCATGTTTTCTGCTTTACTGACATAGAAGACTTTATTACTCAGTTCCCCTTAGAGTTGGTTAGGGACATGTTACTGTGGTTCTGGGTAAGATAATATGAGTACAAGTAATTGGTATCACTGTGTTGTAAGAGAAGCTGAAAGGGATTTGGACTGTGCACAGTAAAAACAACAACAACAACGACAAAACAAACAAACAAAGAAAAACACTTGTACCAAAGGCGGGAAAGATCATGATTCATTTTTGCAGTAAAACTGTGGTCTCCATAGGAGGCCTAGCATGTGACTAATGCTAGGAAAAGAGTTTGAACAACAGAGTGTGAGTAGTGAGTGTTTGCATTTTATTTGTTGCTTTTAGCAATGTTTTGCGAGTAAGTAAGAATCTTCAAAAAAGTAGATAATTTTGCACATTAAAAAAAATGTTATACTGTGTCTCATTTCATGCCTTCTCATGTATGGAAAACCCAAAATGCTACATAAAATTGCAGATTCTTTAGAAGTAGAGCCATCCAGTAAGTGCCTTCAGTTGTATAAATTACTTATGGACAAGAAGGAATTTTAATTTATATAAGCCTCCATGGTTTCCACATCCATTGCTTTAACACAATGGTTTAGCTTTGATTTATCTTACTTTTCTAGCTATTAGACTTCTGTGACCTACTTCTTTACCAGATGTGAAAGTTCTCTCCTAAAAATTAGACTTTCTTATCACATAGTTGTCCTATTAGAGATTCTTTGAATCTAGAATGAAAAATCCTGTGACGACTTAATTTTTCAAGCTACCCTTGTGTCTCAGGGTCCCATGAGCAGAGAGGGGGCTGAGAAGGCCAGGCAGTTTCCAAGGAATAAATAATCTTACCCAACAACCACACTAACTAAAGCAGAGGAGAGTGGATTCTCTAGAGCAGGAGTCAGTAAACCTGTTTGTAAAGAGCCCGGTAGCAAACTGTAGGCTTTGTAGGCATACAGTCTTTGTGAAACAGCCACAAGTGGTATTTAAGCCAAAGTTTGTGGCTATGCTCCAATAAAACTATTTAAAATAGATGTGACACTGAGGCTGCAGTGTGATGTCTTCTGCTGTAGAGATTGAGCCAGGGATCATGGGGAAAAGCTGTGCAAGGAGTTACTTCCCAAACAGTAGAAACAGTGCTCAGTAATAGATCCTGTTAGGAGGTCCAAGGAGATTAAGAACAGATATTTATCTGTGGTTTTGCATGCTTTCCATTCTTCCTTTTTCTGAATGGAAATAATTATTTTTCCGGCTAACATTTTATATTACATGTAAGTGGGGATATAGGGGTGCAGATAACTATTCTCTTTAATATATAAAGTGACATACATTTCTTCATTCTATTAACAGACTCATTCCACTGTAATTTTACATTGCTTATTTAGATTGGAACTTTTATCTAAATCTAAAATTTTTACCTTGGAAGGTTAATCTCTCTTTTATTTTAAGCTGCTGTTGAGATCCAGCATTCTTCATGCAAATATATTTAATTTAATCTGATTGGGATTTGTTGCATTTCTCGAATCTTTAGCTACCTGTTTTTATGCAATTTAACTGTGAACAGTTTTAGGCATTCCTTGATTTGAGTATCTCCAGAGGAGATTTTCATTGCTGCTGTCTCCTGCCTGGGGCCACTAATAACCAAAACCACTTTAAATTTTAATTCCCTTTTTATATTTGATGTGAAAAATCAGTGCTAGAGCCATTTTAGGATTTAGAATTTTCAATAGATTTCCATTTATTCAGCTAAATTGAGGTAGTTGAGCTTCCCTTCTGTGTCACCTCAGTACAGTTTATTTCTTGTTGAGTCTTACCCTGAAGGAACACCCTTTTGAATGCAGTTTTATAACGGTTTTCCACCTTGTCTCTGCTTCCTGTGTTCAAATGTCAGTTCTGAAGCCATTGGTCCTAGACTACAGTGAACAACCCTAAGGTGAAAGCCACCTTCAATTCTCACTTAAAACAAACAAACAAACAAACAAAAAAACAGGATTCTTGTACTCACTTCACTTGTGGGTTTCTTTCAGCTGTGTTTACAAACATATCCAGGTTTGTTTATTCATTTCTATCCTGTAGTTGCTTTACTAGGAGAGCCATCTGATGATATAAGCAGCCATGCTGCAGGGAATATAAGTTCATTTCAACCACTTTCCCAATGTATAAAGTTGTAACTGTTTACTTGGTGTTGGCTCCCACATGATTCACGAGAGAAGGAACCATATCTCTCTTCCTCACCAGTACATCTCAGCACCTAGCGACATGCCTACCATGTAGAAGCTAATTGGTAATTATTTGAAGAATGGAGGTACGTGGATAAAGGAGACTTTCTTCAGTGTCACCAGGCTCCTCTAAAGGAGCCACTGTGTCATGCCTATCTCTTCAATTCTCCCACCATTCCTCCCTTGAAATTTCAGGAATAGATTTTCTTTAACAAAACAAGAATGAGATAATATGTGCTGTAAATAGCACAGAAAGTAGCAAGTGATTGAAATTTAATACATTTTAGTCACAACCTGCCCGATCTTAAGGTTTGTACCAGCCATATCCCTGTTATGTTTCACAATCTGAGATACACATTGATCTTCCTAAGGTTTATGATTTAATTTTGGTTTGATTTTAATAATTCTTTTGCATTATAAATTATATAAGCACTACTCACACATCAAGCAGTAAAATTGCAATAAGCAACTACATTATTTTTACCTGTAGTTATGCAATTTCTTTTGAAAGATATATGTAATTAAAATCAATCTCTTGACTAATAAATATATTATTATGAATTGCCAACATCTTTTCCAGATCTTTGGTTCTGTTATATATGAGGCATTTCATAACATATGAGGGACATTCAAAAATATGTTATACTTAGATAATATTGATTTTTTGGTAAATAATAAGTATCTTCAAAGCCAATTTCTATTTCAGGACTGTCTATTGTCCTTTGTGTTATTCAAATAAACTTAATTGTTTGGAAAAGTACAACAATATTTGAGATTTGAAGACGTGTCTTTATTCAAATTTTTTCATTTAGGAAACAGTGTAGTAGGAATGTTGATCTTTATTTAAATCTGCTTGTTTTCATTTTAAGTATTCTTTGTAATTTCTCTCACGTAGGAATTTTTTACTCAGTTTGGCTGAGCCCATAGCACTTGTCCATTTGGGATAATTTTTTGATTGATAATAAGCACATCCACATGAAGTATAGTTGTTAATTTGCTTGACAGTATTAATCCACTGAAAAACCAAATGATATTTTACAAGACAATGGTTGAAATGTACTGATGCTTTACTTGTTTCTATGATACTGTTTCCTTGACTTCAAATACATTCATAAGAGATAAATCTATTAAGAGAAAAAATGACAGAAAAGAGTGAAAACACTTCTTAAAAGAATATATTAGAAAACCTATGATTCTGGGCTAGTGTATCTACAGTGTGAAATTTTAAAGCAATAAACTGAATTTTCATTGAATCTACTCAGAACTCAGTCTGTATAATGGAAGAAATAAGCTTTGTTGGGAATGATCAATAGACTCTTTAGCAAAATGAATTATCAATGAGGTTTCTAGCAATCTGTGTTAAAAAGAAAGGCAGATATAAGTTCTATACTGTCTTGCAAATGTAAGCAGTGCCCTAGAAGACACAAATCTGGTGTTCAGGAATCTAGGATTCTGTGCTGTTGGCATGCTTCTAATTCAAAAACTACTTTAACATCAAGAATCTGAATTATTTGCCTCTTAGCAGTGAGACTCTTGCCACAAAGATAAAAAATGAGCTTCTCTATGAATAATATTGGCAAGAGATGGGCAGGGAATGAGTTCCAAATAATCAAATGAGGTTACAGACTGTTTACTACAGCACTGAAAGGTAATGTGATACAAGAGAACCCAGGCATAAGCTCAATCACATAAATGTAGCTATCTCAATGAGGGACTTCTGTCATTTGCAAATTTTGGGATATAAATTGTCTTGCATTTGGCTTACCCACAATGCTCTAATTTAATACCCCATCCTTGGTAACTCAGATATTCCTGATTTGGTTTTTCTCTTATCCCATTGGCTGCTCCCCCACATACTCTACTGGACTTAATAATAACTTCTTTGCTGAAGCTTTTAATGTTAGCACATTTCAAGTTTCAAGCTAGGGCAATGTATTTTTCTCTATTATAAAGACATTGGAGATTTCATCCTTTTCTGTGTTGTAACTATATACTGTTTCCCAAATGTGTTTCTTCAGGTAGACTGATTATCCATTGACTTTCAGATGCAATAACATATTTATTATCTCCATTTGGAAATTTCATATAGTTCTCAATTTTAAAAGTTACAGAAGAGAACTCTTGACTCTCTCTCAGAGCCTTTTTATCTTCTTAACATTCCTCGACTCATTTATTGACATTAGCAATCTTACTAAATTCATATGTCACATTAAAGTTCAAAATCTGACCCTAGACATTTATTCTTTACTTTCTCATCCAACCTATATTTAACTCCGAAATAAATCTTTGATTTGCTCTTTTGTTTATTTCACATTGCCTTGATCATCTTCTAGTAACTCCCCCCCCACAGTTATTTTCTTACCCCTTCCTCCTCATTCCATTATCTTACATAAGCTAAAATAAATGCTTAAAATAGTGTAAACCAGATCATATCACTGCCCTATTTATAAACCCAATCATTAAATTTACTAAAATCTTCAAGCATCCCCCCATGCTCCTGGTGTGGTTCAGTCTCTCCCCTCTTCCATTCACTCAGATTATTCTGTTATTTCTTGCTGACCACTGAGTTCCTGCAACACATACCTTCTGTCAATTTTTAGATCACATCAAGTCATTTTCAACCTCAGAAATTTTGCACTTGCTATTTTGCACTTGCTATGACTTCCCCTTTTCCCGATACTTTCTTTGCCTGAATAATTTCTATAATGATAATCCATTTTAAATGTCACCTCTGAGAGACAGTTCCTGCTAATTCTATCCAAAATGGTCTTTCTTCATTGTTATCTTTCATAGAATCATATCAAGTATTAATAACATGCATCCATATTTTATATAATAAAGAGATAATATGCAAATTGACCATCACACCATCACAAGATGGCTGCCTATGACCAAACCAGCAGGCTGCATAAGGTGCAGGCCCGCAAGGGGGTTAGTGAGGGGGTTAGTGTAAATCAAATCATATCACTGCCCTATTTATAAACCCAATCATTAAATTTACTAAAATCTTCAAGCATCTCCCCATGCTCCTGGTGCGGTTCAGCCTCTTCCCCCTTCCCTTCACTCAGATTATTCTGTTATTTTTTGCTGACCACTGAGTTCCTGCAACACATGACTAAAAAAGCAGGCTGCGTGAGGTGACCAGGCTGGCAGGGGTATTGGTGAGGGATGACCAAACGACTGAACAGCAGACTGTGTGGGGCGACCAGGCTGGCAGAGGGGGGCAGTTGGGGGTGACTAGGCCAGCAGGGGGAGCAGTTAGGAGCAACCAGGCTGGCAGGGAGGGGATAGTTGGGGGCAACCTGGCTGGCAGTGGCAGGCAGTTAGAGATGACCAGGCCAGCAGGGGGGGCCAGTTAGGGGCGATCAGGCTGGCATGCAGAGGCAGTGAGGGTCAATCTGGCCGGCAAGGGAGGGGGCATTTAAAGGCGACCAGGCAGTCAGGCAGGTGGGTGATTAGGAACCAGCGGTCCAGGATTGTGAGAGGGATGTCCGACTGCCGGTTTAGGCCTGATCCCTGGCAGTTGGACATCCCCCAAGGGGTACCGGATTGGAGAGGGTGTAGGCCGGGCTGAGGGGATCCCCCCCATGCATCAATTTCATGCACCGGGCCTCTAGTGTATATATAACACATATGTACTATATATCAAATGAATACCACACAGATATAAACATATATAGTTAAATTACATATTTAGATGCATGTATATATAATACATATGGATATATGCATGTGTATATACATATATAATAACTTAACCATGTGTTCTGGGTGTCTTCCCCTACACCAAAGCAGCTCTGTGAGGGCATAAGTATTTTCCATCTTGTTCTTCAAACAGTGTAGCATATACAAATACTAGCTTCTGAAATATATATTGTATAAGTAAACAATGTGTCAATAGTTAATGCAATACAGTAAATCAAAAGAAATCTTGTTGAGGGGTAATTGCAGGCAAGTCTTATTGTTATTCCTAATTCCTTAAATTAAAAATTGTATTCCCTCTCAAAAATATAAATGTAATTTTATTCTGGCAACAAATATCTATTGTAAGCCTAATATGTGATAAAATATTGCATTAGAGGATGGCAATTCCATACCATGATGAGCTAAATGTGGTCTACCATTGGAAATTATTCTATACTAGAGGCCCGTTGCATAAAAGTCATGCACTAGGTAGGGAGGGGGGGTGTCCCACAGCCCAGCCTGTGCCCTCTCACAGTTCAGGACTCATGCAGTCCTCGCTCCTTACTGCCATCTGCAGTGGAGGCAGAGAGGCTCCCGCCACCACCACTGTGCTTGCCAGCCGTGAGCCCAGCTCCTGGATGAGTGGCTCTCCCCCTGTGGGAGCAGGCCCTGAGCCAAGCTCATAGCTGGTGAGTGCAGCGGAGGTGGTGGGAGCCTCTCCTGCCTCCGCAAGAGCACTAAGGATGTCCAACTGAGGGGACCGGGCCTAAGCTAGCAGGCGGACATCCCCTGAGGGGTTCTGGACTGCGAGAGGGCTCAGGCCAGTCTGAGGGACCCCCCCACCCCCAGTGCACGAATGTCATGCACTGGACCTCTAGTATTCTAATAAAATGACAAAAATGTTCAAATTATCAAAAGAAATCAATGTAAATTTTAAACTCTGATAATGATTGTAAAAATATTAAAAGTATCATGTAAATTTTAATGTAAAATATTATAAGTTAAATATGTAAGTTAGAAGTATAAAAAATGTCTCTAGAAAGCCCAGACACCTGACTGGGTTTTTCTTTTTTTTCTTTTTAGAGGAATAACTTTCACTGCTGTTTAGAGTATATGATAGGAGAGGTTCAAAGCAAACAAAAAGAAATTTGTGGGCTAGTTCTGGAGCACAAGAAAGGAATGTCATGCTTTGGGTAAGGATGACAGCAATAGAGATGAAGATAATTAAATGGATTTAAGAGAAACTCAGTATATAGGATTTCAAAAGCTGTTCACAAAACACCTTATCAGAATGGCTAGCCTTGAATATTCAATATAAAATATCTAATCACTATTCACTATCAAATGTAGCTTGTTTTCTTTTTCTACATAGCAGCTATCATGAACTGACAGCTTCTCACTTTTATTAGTTATTGGCTGTTTTTCTTTCACCCCTTGTCCCACTCTCTCTTTAAAATGATGTGCCATGATTGCCCGGATTTTTTTTATCCCCCCTGCTATATCCCTTGAACCTAGATCAGCCCCTAGCATAGAGCAGGCATAATAAATATTTATTGAATAAAAGATTAAATTTGGGGGCAAGAGAAAAATAGGAGTCAAAATATCTTGCAGGTTTCCAGTACTTGAAACTGGGATGGATGGTGATGATGTAATTTATTGATGTTGGGAACACCTGGAGCTTACCAGGAATAGAGTGGAGGAGAGGGGAAGTCATAAATATAGTTTAGGATATTTTGAGTCTGAGGTGGGCATACAGATACACAATTAAAAATAGCTAATAGGTATAGAAGTATAGAACAGAAAATAAGTCATTGCTGAAAACATACATTTTGGAGTTATTTGAATATATGACTGAAATTTCTGTGAGTAGGGAGGAGATTGAGTAGTAATCAAAGTGTTTGATTCAGTCTACAATCTAGACTTGAGAAAACCCAACTTTCAATGGCTGACTAAAGGAATCCATTATTTAAAAACAAGCCAGTAAACAAACAAAAATAAACAAGACAAAAATGAATGGTCAGACACGTAGGGAAAAAAGTATCAGAGGGTAATTTCATGGAAATGAGGGGACAGTTCTAACAAAAAGGGTGAAATGATCATTAATCCATTTAAGATAAATGATATGAAGATCAGAAATGCACCTTGGGTTTAGCAATATGTTTGTTATTGATGTCTTTAGATACAATATTCTTTTTTTGTGGAAGGTAGGAAACAGAAGATACATTGGGTTGAGTGTAAAATGCAGGGATTGTAAGTGAAAATATTCTGTGTTTTTTTAAAACAGATTGGCTATAAAAAGAAGGTAGTCTGAGAGGGATTTGGAGTCTAAGAATATCTTAAGGTGGGAGAGAAAGTAATGTTTAAGTGTTAAATAATATTTAGAAGAAAATGGATTGAAATAGAAGATTGATCATCTAATATTCTTTTTAAAAATATTTTTATCATTTTTTTTAGAGATAGAGGGAGAGAGAGAGAGAAGAGGAAAAGAAAGAAACATCAATGTGAGAGCAAAACAAAAATGGTCTTCCTTCTGCACACCCCCTACCATGGATCATACCCACAAACCAGGCATGAAGCCTGAAACCTGGGCATGTGCCCTGAACTGGAATTGAACAGGCAATCTTTTCATGTACAAGTGGGAGATATGAGAACCAAATCATAGATGAAAATACTGAACTTTGATAAGAGATGCTTCCTTTATTAAAACTCTGCTTTTATAGGAAAATTAATAGATAGAATTTGAAGATGTTCCAGTGAAATTGGCTTATATTTAAACTATGATTTAGAAAGCAATTTCATTTGATTACAAGTGGGAAAGTTTGGTGAGAAGAAACTTGCAGAATGTTAGAAAACTTTAGAAATAACAATGTGGAGGAGAGAGAATTAACTGAAGAATTACAGTAAGATTGACAGGAAGCATGTGGGTCCAGGTTCAAGGAGATCACATTTTTTTGTTAAATATCAGGTTTTAAAGATAATAATAAGAATAATAACAAATACATAGAATTTATTATGAACCAAGTATTGTCCTATGTTCTTATATTTTTAAAATCATATAATTAAATAAGGTATATATTAGTTTAAGATCAGAAACCTAATAAGAGTTGTGGCCGGATTAATAATTTTTACTGTGCTGTTCATTAGTGGTATGTACTATTAAAACCAATTTAAATTTTACCCTGTATTTGTTGGCCACATACCAACCAATTTTTCCTAAACCAACAACCAGAGGGAGAAAATATGACTCTACAATATTTCTCCATTCTCTAAATATTCAAAAATGGGCTACTTTACCCTCAAATACAAACTTTCCAGTATATATTATTTGCACTCTCTGTAAATATTCCTAATATTCTCATTTTGCTTTCTGTAGGGGCATGTGCCAATTTTTACATGTCTTAAGTTTCCTTCCCCTGGAAAAATCTTTAGTTTGTCATTGAGAGATAGCCCAAAGCCAATAGGAACCTACACCCTTGTAGTTAGAAGGGAACACAGCAGAATCTAGTGCATTTAAAACAACTAAATATTTAAAACAACTAAATATTTAAAACAACTAAACTTTAAATATCAAGGAATTACACACACATACCAGCTTTTCACAAGTTTTTGAATCTCATGCAAACGGCCATGCTTCCCTGGATCAGCTAAATTACAAAGAAATCTCTCTATATAAAGGCCAAGCAACCGGAATGCTGGAAAGACTGGAATGATCGGATCAACAGCTGCTTGGACACCCACTGTGGCCCCTATCAGCCCCCCAACACCCTGATTGGGGGTGGGTCCAGCCAGCCAACCACCCTCAGGCCCTCCCCCTGGCCAGCCAGACCCCAGCCATGCACAAATTCGTGTACTGGGCCTCTAGTATGTTATAAGCCACTGTAATGCATTACTAGTCTTCTGATTATTGAACATATCATAAACAACTTGTATTATGCTTTCTCTTATTCGCAGATCCTATAATAAAAGCTGCTCAATAAATATCAAAACAAAATTACTAGCATACAATAAACAAGTTTCATTTTGTGTGGTATAAATTACCTATAAAAATTTTAATTGAATTTATTGGGGTAACATTGGCTGATAAAATTAAAATTATGTATATTTCAGGTACACAATTCTATAATACATCATCTGGATATTGTTTTGTGTGTTCACCACACCAAGTCAAGCTTTCTCCCATCACCATTTATCCCCCTTTATCATCTTCTACCTCCCTAAACCCTCCCTTCCCTCTTATAACACCATCCTATTCTCTGTGCCTATTAGTTGTTTTTTCCTTCTTTACTTAATCCCTTTACCTTTTTACCCAGCCCCAAACCCTCCTCCCCACTGACAGCTGTCAGTCTGTTCTCTGTATCTATGAGTCTGCTTCTATTTATTTGTTAGTTTATTTCATTCATTACATTTCACATATAAGTGAAATCATATGGTGCTTGTCTTTTTCTGACTGGCTTATTTCATATTATTCTCCAGGTCCATCCATTCTGTTGCAATAAATAAGATTTGTTGCTAGCAATTTGTCTTTTAAGTTATTAGAATTTTATACAAAAAAATGTGCACTGCCTTGGGAAAGACTCAGTGGTATACAAAGGACAAAGTCAAAAGGGTCAAATTAAGGGAGTTTTATTAAAGAGCTTATTTACAAATATTTGGTCAATGGAAAGAGAAGTTGATGAAGGATGGTCAAAAACTACGGGGAAGCCCCCAAGACTAAAGTAGCAAAGACACTGAGTTTACTAAGCTCGTTGATCTGAAACATTACTCAGCCTTAAAAAAGAATATCTTGCCATTTTCAACAAGATGGATAAATCTGGAGAACATTGTGCTAAGAAAAATAAATCAAACATGTCAAGAAAAATATTGTGTGATATTACTTATATGAGGAATCTAAAATAATCATAGAAGCAGAGAATAGAATGATGTTTACCAAAGACTAGGGTGAGGAGAAAATAAGAAATGTTGCTCAAAACGTGCAAAATTTTAGTTATGCAGGATGACTAAGTTCAGGAGGTTTAATGTACAGCATGATGACTACAGTTAATAATACCATATTTTATATATGAAATTTGCCACAAGCATAGATAGAAAATGTTCTCACTACAAAATAAAACACAAAAGCATGGTAACTACCTGAGGTGATGGATATGCTAATTAGCTTGATTGTGGTGATTATTTCACAATGTATACTTATCAAAACATCAGGTTGTACATCTTAAATATATACCATTTTATTTGCCAATTATACCACAATAAATCTAGGAAAAATATGCCCATTGATCCATACAGATGAAGAAGGAGAGAAATTAGTCTTCTTCTCATTCAAGAGAAACCTCTGTTATTTACATTAAAACGCTTGGAGTCGTATGGTGTGTAGTGTTACCTATCATTTTTGTGACAGGAATAGTAATTTTGGTTTTCAGGTTTGATCACAACACTCTATTCATTAGTATGACAGCTCAACAATGGGCAATACTTATGGTCTCTGAACTAGTAAAGTAAAAGCTAGTTTTTACTTTTTCCCTCATCCACAAGAACTATTATTCTACATTTGAAAATACAATGTAAATTTTATAAGGTTCTCAGCAGTGAATTTTGACATTTTTATTCTAGAAAGGCTGACAAAGGGAGGAAATGGGAGGGAGTCAGAGCCACTGCCGGGTTCCACACAGCGTGCTGTTTGTCACAGCCTAAACTCATCATGGATATGAGGTTATGAAAGATCTGCTGGAAGAATTCGGATTCTACCTGAACATTTCAGAATTTTATTAAAGTGATTTTATTAAGATGAAAATTAATACTTAACTCTGTTAACTGCTGAGATGTGAGGAAATGTGCAGTGTTGAGGCACATTATCCTCCCAGGCAGAGCAAGTAATGTAAGGTAGAAAAGGAATAGAAGAAATGAAGGCGGTGGGGCAAACAAAAGATAAATCTATGGTGTTTAAGAAAGTGTCGGAAAAGAAAAAATATAGAAAGACAGGGAGTACCATAATTGAAGGCATAAAAACAAAATAGAAACTGACATAAAAATATTCTCATTAACTTCAATTTCATTATGCATTATTCAATATATCTTGAATTACTCAAAAATTCTGCTTATTTATTTCTTAACTCTGTTTCTCAAAGTTTAATTGTACAACTTTCAGTCCAAATATTGCCTTAATGAAGTCTTTATTTTGTTTACATATATTGCTACAGGGGAAAGGCTATACAGGATACTGGATAGAAGCTTGGGTTCCATCTGGTTTTAAAGTAAAATATTGGGTAAAATATTCACTCTCTCTGGGCCTCAATTTCCTCAAATGTAACATGTGATTAGTTACAATAGTACTTACCACATGCTGTGGATATACATATTACCTGAATTAATACATGAAAATACTAAAATTACTGATTCTCAAATAGTATATGCTTAATAATATTACAATGATTATGAACATTTGCAGGGTATTAACTTGTGCCTGTGCATAAATAGTTCTAATAATATTTACTAGATTACCTGGTTTTTAAAACTGTTTATTTTGGATTAATTTAAGGCATACATAAAAGTTGCCAAAATAATACCAAGCTTTTTTTCTTATTCCTTTATTTTGCTTTTTTCTATGCAAGTATTTTATGTAACCAAAGTCCTTGTCAAAATCATAACATTAGCATCAGTACAGTGCTGTAAAATTAACCATATTATAGGCTAATTAAACTTTATTAGGTTTTCTACTAACTTGTTTTTCTGTTTCAGAGTTCTATCCAGGATTCACATTACTTACAGTTGTTTTTTCTCTTTAATATCTTCCAAGTTTTGAAGTTTCTCAGTCTTTCTTTGTCTTTCATCACGTTGACACTTGAAGAGTATTGAGCAGTTGTTGTGGAATGTCCCTTTATTGGGGTTTGTCTGATGATTTCTCATCATAAAATTGACGCTATGCATTTTTTGAAAGAATACCATAAAAGCAATGCTGTATCCTTTTCAGTGAATCATAGCTAGTGGTTATAATATTAGTATATGTAACTAAAGATGTTGTTAAACTTAATCACTTTAAGGTGATGCCTTTCAGGTGTCTCTTCAGTACACTTACTATCTTTCCCTTTGTTTTAAATAAATATCTTTGGGAGATACTTTGAGATTATGACACACTGGTTGTCCTTATTCTTTTGCCTAATAATTTTAGCCTTTATCATGGATCTTATCTTGAAGATTTACTATTGTGGGGTATGCCTAATGGTAATTTTCTGTTTTCCTCATCTTCTTTATCAATTTAAATTGTATTGTAAGAAATAAATCTGTCTGTCATACCCCGATACTTATTTAGTAGATTATTTTATCAATATGAACTTACGACATTTTTATGGTTAAAGTTCAAAATTATTATTTATTTTTTGTTCAATTTTTTTTCTAGCTTTTGCAAGTAGGATATTTTTCAGATTAATTGGCTTCTGTGTTGTTGTTTTATTTAAAATAATATATTTTTATTGATTTCAGAGAGAGGAAGAAAAGGAAAGAGAGATAGAAACTTTGATGAGGGAGACGTCAATTGGCTGCCTCCCACACATCCCCTACTGGGGATAGAACCTGCAAATCAGGAATGTGCCTTAACCAGGAATTGAGCTGGCAACCTTCTGGTGCATGGAACAATGTTCAACCAACAGAGCCACACCAGCTAGGCTCCTGTGTTCTTTTAATAATCCCTAATCATTTTTTTCTTTACTTTCTGAAAACATAAGATGTTCCAGTTCTTATTATATAACCTCTGCCTTGAAGTCATTCACTTCTCTAAGAAGTCATGGTTCCTTTCATAGGAGAATGGTGTTTAGAAAGCAAAATGGAAGACTAGATATGCTAATTTATGTTAGGGTGTTATTGTTTGCAGCATGCATACATATAAATGCATATCAATATGACTGTTTTTATCCCTGTGTGTACATATCCATACATATGTATCTATATATGTATAGATAAACACAGAGTTCAATAGATTTACATAATAAAACTAATCAGTTTATAAAGCTATTTTATAGCAAATGTCTCAGCTATGAAGTTAAAAATATGACTACATTTTGAAAAAAAAAATATATATATATCTCCACTGGATACTTAGCCAAAGTAGCAACTGTGGGGTACTCTAGGACAGCTGCAGGATTGCAAAAACATATATGTAATAGAATAATCACATGCATGTTTGAGGAGCAAACTTAATAATGAAATTGTCCTCTTTTTCAGGAGAGGAAAAAATGAAGAAGAAATCAAAAGGATAAAGAAGGAGTTTCACAAATCAGCTAGGTCAGTATGGTAGGAATGAAATACAGCAGAACTCAAATTCCACTATTTAATACCAGAGAGACCTCCCTGAGAAGGAAGAGAAGGAGAGAGAGAAGGAAGAGGGGTTGGGGAGAAGAAGGAGGAAGATAGGAGGGGACTGGGGGAGAAGAAAGAGGAGGAGGATTGGAGAAATAGAGATTTAAAAAAACTCTAGGCAAATTCATTTCTGATCTCAAATTTGAATGAGACTAATTATGGATTTCTCAAAATACCAATACGATGAGCAGAATATAGAATGAAAAGAATATTTTTGTGTGTTTTCTAGTACAACTGAGATATGGAATGTCAGATTGTAAACCTATCAAAGTTAGATGGAAAGCAAAATCTGAGAATTATCCTTTAAGTTAGATCTGATAAGGAACATGGAGCAAGTAGGCTGACAGGTCAGTTTAGAATGCAATAAATATATTTAAGCTTTACCACGCTTACTGTAATCAGAAACAAGTATTATTAAGAAAAGGTAGTAAGTCATCATGATTGATGAATTACAGGCATCAGCAAACAGAGTGAACTGTAGGTGGTACAGGGAAAGAAAGGCAAAGATTATCATTGGCCATTTGAGTCCAATGTTGTGGTTCAGCATTGTTACTTAAAACATTATTTGGAAGGAAAAATATGTCTCTCTGCTGGTAGCACTCCTGGGAAATTCTTAGACAGAATTAACTACTAACATTCAGGCCTGGCATGGTAGAAACTGTGCACTTGTGTGAATATAATCTGTTCAAAAGACAAGTCCCATGACATGACCCCCCTCCCCCGCCAGAATAATAGTCCCCTTGAAGATATCCAAATCGTAATCTCTGGAAATTTTGAAATATGCTATGAACATTGCAAAAGAGATTTTGAATACGTTGTTAAGGTTAAAACCTTGAGCTGAGATTTTATGGATTATCTAGGTAGATCTAATCTAATTACATGAGTCCACAAAACCTGAGAAGATGAGAAGCAAGATTTGATCCATCATTACTGGCTTTGAAGACACATGAAGGGGCCACAAGCCAAAGAATGAGGTGGCTTTTGAAAGTTAGGGTTAGCTCACAATTTACAGCCAGCAAGAATAGGTAGCCTTTGGTTCTAAATGGCAAGGGACAGCAACAACTGAATCCAGTAACAGATTTTCCCCTAGAGCCTCTGGGAAGGAACAACACTCTTATATCTTGATCTTAGCACAATGAGTCCTGTCAGATTTATGACTTATAGAAATTGCATGATAATAGATTTGTGTGGTTTTAAGCCTCTATTTTGTTGTAAATTGTTATAATTTGGGTAACTTGTTATAGCAGCAGTAGGAATTAATACACTGAGTTTTGCCTTAATTCTGTATACTTGGAAAAAAGTTCAGCAAGTCTAAATGATTAATTTGAAAGCAGAGTTATACTAAAATAGTAAAAGGAAAATGAATCTTTATCCAGCACTGATTATGTATTGACTAGAGGCCCAGTGCACGAATTCATGCACCTTGAAAGGAACTGTGGGCCACAAGGCTGTGGTGGGCACAGGGTTGGGTCTTAGCCCATCTTCCATGCCTCTGCCCAGCACCTCCCGCCACAGCCCTTAAGTCCCCTGTCTGCCAGCAACCCCGCTCCCACCGCCACTGCTCCCACATGCTGACAACGCCAGTCCCACTCTCACCCACTGATGGTGCGGAACAATTGGGGCCAGTGCCAGCAGTGGGTGCAAGCAGGGCCGGTGCCATCAACAGGTGTGAGTGGCGGCTGCTGCCTCAATCACCCTTCAGGAGCAAGGGGAGGTGGAGAAGCCCTCAGGGGTGATCGGGGTTGGCAGTCACTGCTCACACCTGCTGACAGTGCCAAGTGATCGGGGCCAGCACCGGGTGCCAGCAGCAGGTGTGAGCGCCAGGAGGGACCGCAGCACTTGGAAGCAAAGAATTTTCAGTAACCACCAGAGGCTCACCCCAATGACAGCGACCAGCACCCTGACTTGGTCTGGCTCCCCCACTTACCTGCTCCACCATCCTGCCATGGCCAACGCCCGCCATGTTCTGTGCGCACCCCCTGGTGGTCAGCGCACATCATGGCAACCAGTTGTTCAGTTGTTCAGTTGTTCAGTTGTTCGGTTATTCTGCCAGTCTATTTGCATATTAGGGTTTTATATATGTAGATTATGTTTAGCATCTTAAAAAATTATCATATATAATCATCTCATCAACCCTACAAGGTAGGTATCATTTTGCTCATTCTATACATGTGGAAACTGATACTTAGTCTGGGAGCCTGAATAACATTCTGAAGGGTAGATAATTGTGAAAGTGTGAGATTATAAATTCCAGCTTATGTAGGACAAGCTTCAAATTTATATTCACTAAATGTTTCTTAAAACATCTGGTCAGTGGTAAGTCCTCTGATATGTGCTTTACCTGCATTGTCTTATTTGCAAACAATTTTGCTGCATTAACTATAAGCAGCCACTTTAAAGAAGGAACACATCAGTCATTAAACCAATTTTTTGTTTATGTTTTTTAAAGTGAAATTGAAACAAGTACTGAGCCTTGAGTGTGAGATGGGTGATGATGGCCTTTAGGTTGCTGAAGAACAGCAAAAGAAACAGCAGGAAGCTCCAAATGTGCCTTTGTGTTTAGTGTTTTTGTGCATTTGTTTGTTTATAAGTATCAAAAACATCAAAATCCATAAGAATTATGTGTGTGGGTACATAATATAAGATGTGTACATGACTATGTACATTTTATAATAGTGGAAAGTATTCAATGTATTATTTATGTAGGCTATTTTATCCCATTCGACTGTTAAAATGTGGGCATTCAATAGACCTAACATTGAAATTCACCTGACTGTTTTTTTCAATATATTTTTTTTATTTATTTCAGAGAAGAAGGGAGAGGGAGAGAGAGATAGAAACATGAATGATTAGAGAGAATCATTGATTGGCTGCCGCCTGCATGCCCCCTACTGGGATTGAACCCAAAACCCAGGCATATGCCCTTGACCGGAATTGAACCCAGAACCCTTCAGTCCTCAGGCTGATGCTCTATCCACTGAGCCAACCTGGTTAGGGCAGAAATTTATCAGATTGTTAAAGAAAACTTTAAGAAACACTTATCAGACATGTAACTAAAGAATATTTTGTCTCACATTTATAATGTATAATTATAAATTTTAGAAATATGAATTATAATTAATAATATGGCATATGTATAATTAATAATCTGTAGTTGTATAAACTATATTCAAGAAGTATATATAGCCCTAACCGGTTTGGCTCAGTGGATAAAGCGTCGGCCTGCAGACTGAAGGGTCCCAGGTTCGATTCCGGTCAAGGGCATGTAACCTTGGTTGTGGGCACATCCCCAGTAGGGGGTATGCAGGAGGCAGCTGATCAATGTTTCTTGCCGGGAGCCGGTCCATCCTTGCTGCTTGACACAGTCGCTGCAGGAAAGAAACATCTGCACAGCATATGTTTCAAGGGACCTGGCATATATAGCATACTGTTCTTAATATATTTGCTCTCTTTAGCACCATGTGTTTTAACCAAGGTCACCTCTCCGAAAAGGTTGTTTCCCCAGGTAGGGATTTTTCCCTGAGGTTAGGGAGGGGATACAACCCCTTAATTAAGTGCCAGGCGGGTAGTTAAGCTACATAATCTTTACTCCCTGGAATGGAGATAAGAAACGCCCTAACCTTTGTAATAGAAATTGACAGGATTAAAATCGGCTGGTATAAATACGGATGTAACAAGACAATAAACATCAGATCCTCATCAGTTCCTAACCAGAACTCCGACCAGAACTTTGGCTGGAGATCCTGGCTATAGGTCCTGACTAGGCTGCTGATCAACTGAAGGCTGTCTTCGTGTCATTCCTTCTTCGCCGACTCCGTCCACACCTTTGGGGACCCCTGGACCCGCTGGGGTTGGACCCCAGCAGTTTCTCTCTCATCGATGTTTCTAACTCTCTATCTCTCTCCCTTCCTCTCTGTAAAAAATCAATAAAATATATATATTTTTAAAAAAGAAGTATATATAGCCCTAACCGGTTTGGCTCGGTGGATAGAGCGTCAGCCTTCGGACTGAAGGGTCCCAGGTTCAATTCCGGTCAAGGGCATGTACCTTGGTTGTGGGCACATCCCCAGTAGGGGGTATGCAGGAGGCAGCTGATCGATGTTTCTCTCTCATTAATGTTTCTAACTCTCTATCCTTCTCCCTTCCTCTCTATAAAAAATCAATAAAAATATATTTTAAAAAAGGTATATATAAACATATAGTTGTAAGAATATAAGCAATCTTTGTTATACTATAGCAAATACTTCACTATGCAGTTAAAATTCTAGCTAAATTTTGACTGCCACACCTGAAGCAATGAGACAATTTTGCCCAGTCTCCTTTCATTTTTCCCCCTGGTTTTGTCACCAGAATGAAGTATTGGCATTTGCATGCTCCATTTATTCTGTGAAGTATAGTAATATGCTGTACTATTTTGACCTTTTCGAAAGTCAGAAATTTAATTAGTTGACTATTTTCCACTAGTCATCATCTCAACCTCATTGAGTTGTGAGAAAGGATAGGCTAGCCATAAAATGTGTAAAAAATGATTAAGGCTTTAACATTTCATATGTCTTTAATCCTCATGATCCTCTCAGTTCTGTTTCAGGAATCTCAGATGTATAACCAGCATTAGATCATATTGAAGTCATGATAATTAGAGCAGAGTGCTCATTACAACACATAAATTATGATGCTTTAAAAATTTAGATTAATCTCACATAGCTAGGAAATGATGCTCTTTTAAAGTGAATGTATAGTGTACTAGAGAAAGAGAAAGATATTTGGTATGTAGTAAAATTTATTATTTTGATATCTAAGAGTTTGCTCTTTATTGCTAGTGAAATGAAGGGCAGTCATGGAGATGAAGAGGTACTATAAATTACGTGAAAGAAATAGTTAATCTAGCCTGTGCTGCTATCAGTCTTAAATATGTTACTCCTAATTTATACTAATTAATGTAGAAATACGTGCTTCTAAAAATAGTGAATAAAGCACTAAAACATTGTATTTTGGAATACATAATGAATAATAGAAATTGGATATGAAGTACTTCAGTTATATAACTGCATTTCCAGCTAGTGAATTTCTTATTTTGGAAATAACTTTTGAACCTGTATGATAGTGATCCTAATGAATTATATTTTATATTCAAATATATAGTCTTTGTGAAATGCTGAACTATATCCATCATTAAAGCACATGATCTTTTAAGGTGAATATTATATTTCCCCTTTCCAATTCTTATCCAAGGAAGATCTTCAGAAAAAAAAAAAAAACTTCTTTGTCACTTTTTAGTGATGATCTATTTCCTATATACTGTATACAATTTTAGTTAAAGATAAAATTTGTTTTTAATGTTAAGGTACATTACCATCATATGAGCACTTGAAATGTTTTGCAATGGCATATCAAGCTTTCTAAGATTTTTCCATTTAAAAGAACATTTGAAATATGTTGTCAACACGTTGGTTGTAGAACTCAGGAGGTAGAGGACTCTTAGCTTACTATCACCATGACACACTTGTACACACACACACACACACACACACACACACACACACTCTGGAAGACTTAGCATTATTCTGTTCCTAATGATTTAGGGAGATAGGCTTACATCAGAAAGTATTTCCTTTTTATAGCTTTATACTTTCATCTTTCCCAACATTCTCATTGGTTCTCCGAGCTCTGTTGCCCATTATTAAATCCATTTCTTTGTGCCACTAAATCAAATACTAATCAGACTCTTTCCCCCAAAATGACATATTTTAAAATAATTCTACTCCTCTTATGTACTTTGCAAGAATGGGAACACTTTAATTAAGCCAAGTGAACAGGCTTTGAATTGTTACAAAGTAACTCACACCAAGGGAGTAGTTATAAACACTATAATAATTCAAGTCCATGAATATATTTTTATTATTACAAAGTGATAGTTTAAAAATTCTCATTTGTTTGAGAAAGCACATGAGGACATGTTACACTTTACAATACCAAGTTCCTAACATGAAAATGATTGTGTGAAATACAGAAGCTAAGATCAAAGGAAGAATCTTTGGATGCCAAATTTATTAATCTTCCCTAAAGGAGTCAATGTGTTTCATAATGATTCTTTTGTCTCTTTCTTGCAATGGCAGACCATAAGGAGGAAAAAAAAAGACTATTTACATGTGCACATTCTTTCAAATGCAGAATAATACTGTATATAGTGATTGCAGTACATTTGAAAAATTATTTGGCAGCCACACAGATACCTGGTTTTATTTGTGATGTCATCAACAAAGTTTAGCTATCTGGAATTTAGATTTTGACATTCACAAGTGGATGACAAAATGTGTGGAACATAGCAGTTGCAATATTGTTTATTATGGCAGGAGTTGTATTATTTTTAATTTTTTATTATTATTATCATTAGTTATTCATGATTCTTTTAACAGAACTTAACGCATTTCATGGATAATCACTTTTCTTTAACTTTTTTTGATGGGGGCCTAAAATTATATTCTAGGCAGTACTCAAGGTGTTTACTGTTAGGTTTGATTGAGCAATTGAATTGATACCCCACCCCCGGGGAACTGACTTTTCAGGCCATTTCACTATGGACATTACATTTTGCTGAGACCACATTTTACTTGCTGAGACCACATTCCCTTAACTCTCCCCTCTGGACCTGCACAGAGAATTCTTAGCCCAGAAAAATCCCACCAAAAGTCCTTTAAAAACTACCGACTCTCGCCGTAACTGGTTTGGCTCAGTGGATAGAGCGTGGGCCTGCGGACTGAAAGGTCCCAGGTTTGATTCCGGTCAAGGGCATGTACCTTGGTTGCGGGCACATCCCCAGTAGGGGGTGTGAAGGAGGCAGCTGATCGATGTTTCTCTCTCTTCGATGTTTCTAACTCTCTATCTCTCTCCCTTCCTCTCTGTAAAAAATCAATAAAATATATTTAAAAACACAACAACAACAAAAAACAACACCGACTCTCATCAATGGCCACTGGGGCCATTCAAGCTCAGCCACCTGGTGTGCGGATGATCAAATAAATTTGTTATCCCTCACCATTCTGGCCTTGTCTGTTCCTTCTTCAGCAACCTAACATTTACATTTCCCTCTTCACTAAGATTGTGCCTAAGTAGTCAGAGATAAGGTAGCATAGTAGGTAACATTTTTTAAAAACAAATTCTAAATGTTATACTATTATTATTAACTAGAGGCCAGGTGCAAGAATTCATGCATGGGTGGGGTCTGGACGGCCCGCCTTGATCAGGGCCAATTGGGCCAGGTTGGCCAGGGGGAGGAGCCATGGGCAGTGGGCCAGCCAGTCCCGCTCCCTGGTCAAACTTTTGGTCAAACCCTGGTTGAAGGGACAATTTGCATATTAGCCTTTTATTATATAGGATTATTAATTTGTTTTCAGCATTTTAAGGAATAGTTAGAAATAGTTTTATTGATATTTATATATTTATTTATTTATTTATTTATTTATTTTGGATGAGAAGTTTGCATTTTTTTTATTGTCTAAAGTTTTATATATGTCTTCTTTTTCCCCAATTGACACCCCCTCCCCCCAGCCGGTCTCATCACTGGCAAGCCCCCATTGCCCCAGCATCTGTGTCCATTGGTTATGCTAATATGCATGCATACAAGTCCTTTGGTTGCTCTCTAAACCCTCTCCCCTACCATTTGTCTCTGGATCTATTCTTGTTCATCAAATTATGTTGAACATTATATCCCACATATGAGTGAGATCGTGTGATATTTATCTTTCTCCGACTGGCTTATTTCGCTTAGCATAATGTTCTCCAGTTCCATCCATGCTGTTGCAAATTGGTAAAGTTCCTTCTCTTTTATAGTGGCATAGTATTCCATTGTGTAGATATACCACACTTTTTTTAAAAATATATTTTATTGATTTTTTTTTACAGAGAGGAAGGGAGAGTGATAGAGAGTTAGAAACATCAATGAGAGAGAAACATCGACCAGCAGCCTCCTGCACACCCCCTACTGGGGATGTGCCCACAACCAAGGTACATGCCCTTGACTGGAGTTGAACATGGGACCTTTCAGTCCACAGGCCAACGCTCTATCCACTGAGCCAAACAGGTTAGGGCTGTACCACACTTTTTTAATCCACTCATCTGCTGAAGGTCATTTAGGCTATTTCCAAATCATAGCTATTGTAAATTGTGCTGCTATGAACATAGGGGTGCATATATCCTTTCTGATTAGTGTTTCTGGTTTCTTCGGATAAGTTCCTAGAAGTGGGATCACTGGGTCAAATGGGAGCTCCATTTTTAGTTTTTTGAGGAAACTCCATACTGTTTTCCACAGTGGCTGCACCAGTCTGCATTCCCACCAGCTGTGCACGAGGGTTCCTTTTTTTTCCACATCCTCGCCAGCACTTGTCATTTGTTGATTTGTAGAAGATAGTCATTCTGACAGGTGTGAAATGATATCACGTTGTTTTGATTTGTATCTCTCGGATGAATAGTGACTTTGAGCATGTTTTTATAAGTCTCTGGGCCTTCTGTATGTCCTCTTTCAAAAAGTTTCTATTTAGGTCCTTTGCCCATTTTTTGACTGGATTGTTTAACTTCCTTTTTTAAGTTGTATGTTTTTTGGGTTTTTTTGCTTCTCTTTCTGTGCATTCATTATTGGTGTATAAAAAGGCCATAGATGTCGAAACCGATTTGGCTCAGTGGATAGAGCATCGGCCTGCGACTGAAAGGTCCCAGGTTCGATTCCGGTCAAGGGCATGTACCTGGGTTGCGGGCACATCCCCAGTAGGAGATGTGCAGGAGGCAGCTGATCGATGTTTCTCTCTCATCGATGTTTCTAACTCTCTATCTCTCTCCCTTCCTCTCTGTAAAAAATCAATAAAATATTTAAAAAAATAAAAATAAATAAATAAAAAGGTCATAGATTTCTGGGTGTTAATTTTGTATCCTGTTGCATTGCCGAATTCATTTACTAGGTCTAGTAGTTTTCTGATGGAGACTTTGGAGTTTTCTATGTATAGTATCATGTCATCTGTGAATAAGGACAGTTTTACTTCTTCTTTTCAAAATTGGATGCCTTTTATTTCTTTATCTTGTCTGATCGCTATAGCTAGCACTTCCAGTACTATATCGAACAGGAATGGTGAAAGTGGGCATCTCTGTCTTTTCCTGTTTCTCAGGGGAAATTAGTTTAGTTTTTCCCCATTGAGTATGATGTTGGCCATAGGTTTTTCATATAAGACTTTTATTATGTTGAGGTATGATCCCCCTCTTCCCACTCTGCTGAGAGTTTTCATCAAGATAGGGTGTTGGATTTTGTCAAATGCTTTTTCTGCATCAATTGATATGATTATGTGATTTTTGTCTCTCAGTTTGTTTATGTGATGTATCATATTTATTGATTTAGAGATATTGTAGCATCCTTCCATCACCAGAATAAATCCTACTTTGTCATGGTGTATGATCTTTCTAATGTAATGCTGAATCTGATTCTGATTTGATAGAATTTTGTTGAGGATTTTAGCATCTATGTTCATCAAGGATAATGGCCTGTAGTTCTCTTTTTTTAGTGGTGTCTTTATCTGGTTTGGGGATTAGGGTAATGCTGGCTTCATAAAAAAAAGCTTGGAAGTTTGCCTTCCTTTTGAATTTTTGGAGTAGTCTGAGGAGGATAGGTTTTAGTTCTTCTTTGAATGCTTGGTAGAACGCCCCTGTAAAGCCATCCAGACCAGGGCTTTCGCCTGCTCGAAGATTTTTGATCACTGCTTCAATTTATATGGTAGTATCAGCCTATTCAGGTTTTTTATTCTTCTTGATTGAATTTCATGAGCTTGTATTTTCTAAGGATATGTACATTTTGTTGGAATAGAGTTGTTCATAGTATTTTTTCATAATTGTTTGTATTTCTGTGGGATTGGTTGTTACTTCACCTCTTTCATTTCTGATTTTGTTTATTTGGTTCCTCTCTCCTTGCTTCCTGGGGAGCCTAGCTAGAGGTCCATCAATCTTGTTTATCCTTTCAAAGAACCAGCTCTTGGTTTTGTTGATCTTTTGTATTTTTTTGGCAGGGGGGTCTCTATGTCATTTATTTCTGCTCTGATCTTTATTATTTCCTTCCTTCTGCTTATGCTGGGCTTTTCTTGTTGCTCTCTTTCTAACTCTTTGAGTTGTAGGGTTAGATAATTTATTACCGTTGTTTCTTGTTTTTTGAGTTAGTCCTATAGAGCTATGAACTTCCCTCTCAAGACTGCTTTCGCTGTGTTCAATAGATTTTGGATGGTTGTGTTTTCATTGTCATTTGTTGCCATGATGCTTTTTATTTTTATTTTTTTGATCTCTTTGGTAACCCAATAATTGTTTTTAATAGCATGCTATTTAGCCTCCAGGTGTTTGATTTTTTTTTATTATTTTTATTGTAGTTGATTCCTAGTTTTATGCCATTGTGATCTGAGAAGATAATTGATATAATTTCTATATTCTTGAATTTGAAGAGTCTTTGCCTGTGTCCCAATATGTTTTCTATCTTTGAAAATGACCCATGTGCACTTGAGAAGAATATATATTCTGTGGCTTTGGGGTGGAATGTTCTGTAGATATAAATTAATTCCATCTGATCTAATGAGTCATTTCGGGTTGATGTTTCTCTGCTGATTTTTTGTTTGGAGGATTTGTCCAGTGGTGTTTGCGGGGTATTAAAGTCCTGTTCTATGACTGTATTGCTGTCAATCTCTCCCTTGATATCCTCCAGAAGTTTCTTTATGTATTTGGGTGCTCCTGTATTGGGTGAATATATGTTTTACCAGGGTTATATCTTCTTGTTGAATTGCTCCCTTTAGTATTATGAAGTGTCCCTCCTTATCTTTTGTTATGGCCTTTACTTTGAAGTCTGATTTGTCAGATATAAGTATTGCTACCCCAGCTTTTTTTCATTTCCATTCGCCTGTAAAAACTTTTTCCATTTCTTCACCATCAGTCTGTGTGACTCCTTTGTTCTAAGGTGGGTTTCCTGTAGGCAGCAGATATATGGGTCATGTTTTCTTATCCACTCAGCTACCCTATGTGTTTTGATTGAGGCATATAATCCATTTACATTTAAAGTTATTATTGATAGGTACTTGTTTGTCGCCATTTTTATTCTTTATGCTTGTGTTCCTTCTTCCCTTTCTATTTGTTCTTTTTACAGCAGACCCTTTAGCATTTCTTGCATTGCTGGTTTGGTGGTAATAAACTTCCTTAGTCCTTTTTTGTCTGTGAAGCTTCTGATTGCACTCTCAATTTTGATTCATAGCCTTGCTGGGTACAGTATTCTTGGATTCAGACCCTTGCTTTGTATGACTTGGTATATTTCATCCCATTCCCTCTGACCTGATGTGTTTCTGTTGAGAAATCAGTTGATAGTCTGATGGGAGATCCTTTGAAGATAACTTTCTGTCTCTCTCTGGCCACCTTTAAGATTCTTACTTTGTCGTTGGTGTTTGCCAATTTAATTATAATGTGTCTTGGTGTCAATCTTTTGGGGTTCATCTTGTTTGGAACTCTGTGAGCTTCTTGGACTTGTGTGAGTTTTTTCATCCTGATATTAGGGAAGTTTTCTGTCATTATTTCTTCAAACAGGTTTTCTAGTCCTTGCTCAGTTTCCTCTCCTTCTGGCACCCCTATTATGCAGATGTTGTTTTGTTTTGTGTTGTCCCAAAGTTATCTTTGTCTCTCTTCCTGTTTTTTAAGTTTTTTATCTAGGTGCTGTTCTGCTTGGGTATTTTTTTCCTACCTTGTCTTATAGCTCACTGATGCTGTCCTCAGCTTCTTCTAGTCTACTGTTGATGCTTTCTATTGAGTTCTTTATTGCAGCGATGTCTTTTTTAATCACTTCTTGGTTCTTCTTCATTTCCTCTTGGTTCTTACACATATTGTTGAACTTGTCTTCTGTCCTTTTCAGCAACTTTATAACCATTGCTCGAATTCTTTCTCTGTCATATTGCTTGCCTCCATTTCATTTACTTACTTTTCTGGTGATTTCTCCTTTTCTTTCCTATGTGGGCTGTTCCTTTGTCTCCCCATGATCACTCCTCTCAGGGTTTTGGTTATGTAACTCTCTCTCTTCTGTTTTGATTTAAAGGCACAAAATACAACACAACAAGACACAATACACAGGGCACTAAACACAAGTGTATTCATGGTACTAATACCCCCAAATAAAGGTGACCACCAGAGAAAAGAGAATTAGAGAATAGAAAAGAGTGCAAAAATGATATTGAGAAAATGAAAAAATGTAATAGAGAAAAGAAAGAGAAGAAAAAAAGGAAAAAATATATTTATATGGGGATAAAACTCCAATAAAACAACTAATCCAAAAAATGTAAACAACAAACACCCAGAGATGAATGCAAACTACAAACATCAACTAATCCAAAAAATGTACATAACAAACCTTCAAACAGCAAACACCCAGATGAATCTGAGGAGGCAGACCTTATTTCCAGAAGGTAAGGTCAAGGAATTGAATGAATGGGGAAATAGCCACAATTCAGTATAGAGGAAATAGAAAGAAAATGAGTTTATAAGTAGAAAAGTAAAAAACAAAATATCAATAAAAGAAAAAAATATCCTATCTAATAAAGAGGTAATATGCAAATTGACCATCACTACAACACACAGATGGCCGCCCCCATGTGGACACAAGATGGCCGCCACAAGATGGCCTGGAGGGGAGGGCATTTGGGGGCACCAGGCCTGCAGGGGAGGGCAGTTGTGAGGGACCAGGCTGGCAGGGGAGGGTAGTTGGGGGCAACCAGGCCTGCAGGGGATGGCAGTTAGGTACAATCAGGCCTGCAGGGGAGGTCAGTTGGGGGGACCAGGTTTGCAGGGGACGGTAGTTGGGGGCAACCAGCCCTGCAGGGGAGGGCAGTTAGGGACAATTGGGCCAGCAGGGGAGGGCAGTTAGGGGTAACCAGGCTGGCAGGGGAGGGCAGTTAGGGGTGACAAGGCTGGCAGGGGAGGGCAGTTAGGGGCAATTAGGCCGGCAGGGGAGTAGTTAGGGCAGGGGGAGTAGTTAGGCATTGATCTGGCTGGCAGGGGAGTGGTTAGGGGGTGATCAGGCTGGCAGACAGAAGCGGTTAGGGGCAATCAGGCAGGCAAGCAGGCGAGTGGTTGGGAGAGAGCAATCCTGGATTGTGAGAGGGATGTCCAAGTTCCCGTTTAGAGGCCATGACATCTTAAAAGGGATGGGCAGTCAGACATCCCTTGAGGGGGTCCGAGATTGGAGAGGTTGCAGGCTGGGCTGAGGGACACACACACACACACACACACACACACACACACACACACACACCTGTGCACCAATTTCATGCACTGGGATTCTAGTTAATAATAATACTTAAAAATAAAAATATAATAAGAAACAAGATAAAATCAACTGAGAAAAAAATTAGTTTCTTAAGTAAAAGATAAAAAATAAAAATGTGAAGTAGTGAAGGTCATTGACTTCCTCTACTGTTCTGCTTGGCACGTCTGTTTCCTTTCAGGTAGTCAGCACAGTATTGAAGTTCCCTGCAATCCACCACTCCTCTGTGTCATAAGCCACAACCCTCTTTTCAAGCAGGTGGAATCTCTCTGCTCACTTTGGTTCCCAGCTTGCCTTTAGTTGTACTTACACACCAGAGTCAATTTCTAACACAACCCCTGGGTGAAAGTTTTTCTGTCTTAATATCTTGGGCTAAAAGGCCTCTCTACCCTGGCACTGCGCGTCACTTTTTCCCTGGCTCTGCGCACATCTCTGCATGTGACTCTGCCCAGGTATTTCCCCCTGTCTCTGCACAGCTGGTACCCTTCGTCCCCTCCACATCCTACTTAGGCTATCCTGCTATGTGCCCCCAGGCATGCTTTTAATTTCCAGGGCCTATAAGTGGTAAAGTTTTTTTTTCTTTGAAGCTTTCTGATGGTTATTGCTTAAGGGCATTTTACAAACATAGTGAGAACCACCAGGGTCAGTCCAGTTTTAACGTTAGTTTAGAAAGGGGAGATGTTTGTGGGAATGAGGAGCTCACTTTAAGCAGCTTGCTATCCATACACTGAGATGGCACAAAAAGTAATGTGCTCTCTTAGAACATTACCTGGCTACATCACTAGGTGATAGGAATTTCTTATCCCCATTGTAAGCTTATGGTACCATCCTTGTATATGCAGTCTGTTGCTGACTGAAATATTGTTATCCAGTGCATGACTATATATAAATTTATTTTGACCAGTGAAAACTGTCAACTTCAGCCACTGGCAATTTTTTCCCCTGTGTTTTCTTTTAATTCTTTTAACAAAGTGTGTTTATTTTTAAAATATATTTTATTGATTTTTACAGAGAGGAAGGGAGAGGGATAGAGAGTTAGAAACATCGATGTGAGAGAAACATCGATCAGCTGCCTCCTGCACACTCCCTACTGGGGATGTGCCCGTAACCAAGGTACATGCCCTTGACCGGAATCAAACCTGGGACCCTTAAGTCTGCAGGCTGATGCTCTATCCACTGAGCCAAATCAGTTAGGGCAAAAAGTGTGTTTTTACCTAGTGAACTAATATTGGGTATAAAAATGGCTGCTGTCCTAGATTTGGCATAATCCAGAAATATCTATGCTTTAATATCAGATTATAAGTGTTTCCCTTTGGAGTTACGATCTTTCTCAGAATTATGGCCCACTTGTGTTTTGCCTGTTTTGGTTTTGCTTCTATTTCCCTGGATGGCAAGATATTATTGCAGAATTTAGCAAGTGACCAGAAAACACACAACAGGTACTCAGAAGATTCAGGAAAAACCCTTTATTGCAGATGCACCAGAGCGGTGACTCAGGGGATCCTTTTTCCAAAGCCTGAGCACCGAATGCGGAGGGTTTCTCCCATTTATCCCCTTGGTTTCTTTGTCTCCCCATATATGGACCAGGCTTCTAGACTTTTTGTGGGCTTTGCAGTCCCTCTGATAGTGGTAAGGGGGAGATTACGACCAACCACCCGGGCTAGCGAATGCCAGCGGTTAATCTTCTGTGGGGGCTTTTTATGGCCCCTGCAGATAAACAGGTTCCGCACGAGTAGCTAGGACACAGCAGAAAGGGGGGTTGGGGCTAGTAAGCATATGCATAAGAATACTGGTTACTGGGCACAGATTCAGACTGCTAGCCCCCCAGTTGTTTTATATTCCCCTTCAATCTAGTTATTGCTTCTGTGAATTTAACTTATGTTTTTCCTTGATGCTGTGCCTCCTTCTCAAGATTTTTCTGAATCCTTTCACCTAGATTTAGTCTGCATTTAAATGACATATCAATTGAGAAGTCTCCAAAATCTGTATTCCCTATAGAAACTGTCCTTAAGATAATGGAGATTGATTCTAGTTCTTTGCTTAATCTCTCTGGCTACAAGTGCCACATGCTTGAGAACCTGTCTTTTTCTTCTCCTTATTCCATCATCACCAATCTCCTTTGTTTTTACTGTTTCTACTAAGGTAACACCATGCTCACAATCACCTATATATAAAAAATCTGATAATCTTAGACTTCTTTTTCTACCTTGACACTCAAGTTCTTATAGTTTCTATCTTTACACCATAAATAAATTTTTTGATATACAATACTTTTGGATTTCAGTTTTGTGAGCCATTACAATAGAATCTACACTTTTTCTCCTATATCAATTATTTTTGCTTTCTAGTACTTTGTATAATCTGACAGTTTGAGCATACTAAATCTAAAATTATAATTTTCAGTAAGAGCCTCATAATATTTTAACTGGCTTATAGTTATAATTTCATATAAGATAACAATGTCAGAAAAAGCAATAGAAAACACTTCATTCTGTTGTCTAAGCATATATTTTTCACTGAATAAGCTTAAATGGTTCAATGAAATTCATATTTCTCAAAATTAAACAATATAGTATATGAATGATTTTTCAAGTTGGATATTTAGTTATAATTGCTACATATAAATCTTTGATTATCAGGGAATCATTTGTCTTTGTGATGAAGTAGATAAAACTTGTATCATTATAATATATTCTAAAATTTTATCTTGATATTTATCTATATATCAATTTGGGGCATATATTAATTTTATTCATGTTCATAGATTAGCTGAACTCTAATTCCTTTTCTGTATCAATAATCTTTAACTTATTTTAGTGTCATACTTATCAAAACTTCTGTTGAATTAAAAGGAATATAAATTTATGATTTTAAGATTATATAGTCTATTCTTACTTAAAGTATATTTCTAGATGAAGTAAATTTACAAAAGAAAGGTGTTAGATCATATTATTTCGATCCTCCTAGACAAGACTGCCAAGCCAGTATTTCACGACTAGCTAAGTCAAAAGTATGCTGAGATATGGATCCCTTCTTCTCTTCTTAAAATGAACATGGCGGGCCTAAGGTGGCTGGATCCTTTAGATTGGTTGATCTGTCCATAAGTAGAGAATTTGGACAGATAATTTCTTATACAGAAATTGGTTGATCTGCCCAGTAAGGCAAATGGGACCATACTGTAGGGAAGGAAGAAACTGTCCTCTAACTTCAAGGTTCTTTTTGCTGGTCTAATAATTAAATAAACATGAGAAAATAACCAAATTAATGCATACATATGTATAGGAACCCCACATGCATGGGAGGGTCAGAGAGCCTACATGCGGGAGAGGTTCAGAGATAGAAAGGGGGATTGAGGTATATAAGCTATCCTGAGGTAAGGATGGGGTAATGCACCTTGGGGTTTTCAAAAGTCATTGCAGGGTGATAAGAAAATCAAATGTTTAGTAAATAAAATTTTGCCCTGCTCTATATGAAGATCAAAATAAATTATTTATGTTAATCTCTTATATGGGCAAGGTCCCTCATTCAAGTTCTTCTAGGTAGTTAAAGGGTGGGACAAAAATTTCTCTTGAGCCTGAAGCTAAAATTGCCTTTACCTCAAAGTAAAGAGAAGTTTGAAGTTTGAAATCTATAGTGCAGGTCATGGGAAGGGCTAGAGGAAACTCTCAGACATGATTTGAAACTGCTATATGTAGGTAGAATTTTTTTCTTCCTCAGGAAAGCCATAGTTCTACTCTTAAAGTCTTTAAACTGATTGAATCAGACCTGTTCAAATTATCTAAGAGAATCTACCTTAAAGTCAACTGAGTATGGACTTTCTTCACATATACGAATTACCTTCACAGCCACAGCTGGTGTTTGACTCAGTAATTGGTGAAAATGGCATTGTCGAGTTGATACTAGCCATAGCCGATAAATCATTTTTGTAATAATAAAATTAGTCACTTTTAGTTAAAAAAAAAACTAAAAATAAGTATAAAAATTGAATTTCATGGTTAAATACACATAAAAGGAACATGCACACTTTACATTGAAACCCACATAACATACAAAGCTTGCTGATTACATAACAGTAAAATCTTAATGAGGCCCCATAGTAGAATTCTCCACCAATCTTTAGGACCAGGAATGTCTGATATGCTTCAGCGAATGTTATTTTAGTTCATTTGCCTGCTTTGAGTATATTTATTTTACCTTATTGGCACCATGATCAGGTAACTGCCACAAACTCTGTTATAGACACACTCTGAGAGGACCTCACTGAGTGATTCCTTGTTTATTCCCATTCCCCTCCCCTTGAGTCTGGGCCAAATCTGTGACTTGATTCTAACAAAGGTGATGAGATGTCACTCCTTTAGTTGAAACATATAAGACTGTAATTTAGCAAGCTGGACTGAGATTCCTACTATTTTAAAAGAAACAAACATATTATGAATGTTTTTATTATTAACTTTTAATGAAGAGAGCCAAGAAATAGGAACCTGCGATTACCTCTAAGATAGTCATTTAAAAAGTGGGACCTGCAGTCATATGACCGAGATAAAATAATTCTGCCAATAATGTGAATGAGCTGAGAAGCAGATTCCCCCTGGGCGAGTCCCCAGATGTAAATGCAGCAGAGCTGACAGCCTTAGAACCCTGAGCCCAGGAGCCAGGTAAGTGATGCCTGATTGCTGATCCATGTAAACTACGAGGTAATACATGTCAGTTGCTTTTAGTAACAAAATCTCTGATAATTTCTTATACAGAAATAGTAAATTAATATAATTATCTTTCTTTATTTCTGGTTAGAAAGGCTTAACTCTTAGTTGGGGTTCTGTAAGCAAGACCTTTTGGCAGTCTAGTTGAGCCCCATCCCTCACCCTACCAGTGGTCGGCAAACGGCGGCTCACGAGCCACATGCGGCTCTTTGGCCCCTTGAGTGTGGCTCTTCCTAAGCCTTAGGAGTACCCTAATTAAGTTAATAACAATGTACCTATCTATATAGTTTAAGTTTAAAAAATTTGGCTCTGAAAAGAAATTTCAATCGTTGTACTGTTGATATTTGGCTCTGTTGACTAATGAGTTTGTGGACCACTGCAGACTGTTCAACAACAAAGGCAATATTTTGACTTCTATGTGTTTCACTACTTGTCTTATTGGTTCAGAATTTATATTAAGTAGAAAGATGGTTTTAATTAGGTTACATAAAAGAATACAGTCTGGTTGCTAATCTGGGGCTATTGGGGAATAAAAGGGAGTAGAAGGTACAGACCCAAATAATAAATGGTGATGTTTTTGGTGGAGGCTCTGAACTTCAAAACCTTTGAATGAAACTATTTTATCTTATTTCAGTTTATTATAATGTCCAGTTTAGGACAAATTCTCTTTAGAGCCTTTATAGGCATTGGTAGATATAACATTTTTACTCAGTTTAATTGTTTTTCTGTGAGATCTTGATCATGAACAAATTTTAGTCTTGGAACTGTAAGCATTGACCTTTATCCAATGCCCAGGCAATAGTCCAGAAATTGTGTGGCTTGTCTGCCTTGGCATCATTTTAAGACCTCTTCACTCTCCCTGTGCTAATTGTTCTTATTAATATCTGATATCAGTATTCTGGCTTTACTCTCAGAAACATGTCATTTAAAAAAAAAGCAACAGGTGAACCTATCATATCAGAAATAAAATATTCACTTGGAAATAGATAAAGAAAGCCAGATGATTTCTTAACAACCATAAGGCCAAGATACCATAAAGACAGAATACTTCCTCTGAGGTGACTGGTAATTAAGCAGAGTGCAAGTAGAACAAAAGATAGAGAAATTATAGGGTATTTGAATAAAGAACAGTGACTCAGGCCCTAGCTGGTTTGGCTCAGTGGGTACAGCATCAGCCTGCAAACTGAAGGGTTCGGTATTCAATTCTAGTAAAGGGCACATGCCTGGGTTGTGGCCTCATCCCCAGTAGGGGGCATGCAGGTGGCCTCTGATCAATGATTCTCTCTCATCATTGATGTTTCTATCTCTCTCTCCTTTCCCCTTTCTCTCTGAAATCAATAAAAAATAAAAATCCTAATATATAAAAACACAGGGTTCGTAATGAACAAAGGCTCAACCCACGGGAAGTCAGTCCTGCAGTCAACCCAGCACTGACTGCTACTGCAGCAGGCATGACGACCCAGCACTGACTGCCGAGGGGGGCTGCAGATCAGGCCTGGAGAGAGGCCCGAAGAGAGAGGCAGAGTCTGATCTGCAGCTTCCGTGGCAGCTGTTGATCAGCCGTTGGCTCTCTCTTTCTCTCCAGACTTTGCCAACAGCTGCACCTCTGTTTCTCTTCAGGCCTCCACAGGGGCTGCTGATCAGCCCCGCCTCCCTGATCAGGCCCGGAGATAGGCCCTGAGACGCTGACTGGTATAGAAACCTACCGATCAGAACCAAATCTGGGTGAAGTGTGAGGAGCCAATGGCTGCCTAGGAGGTGGAGCTTTTGACACTGACTGGCAAAGAAACTGACCAATCAGAACCTAATCTGGGTGAACTGTGAAGGCAGAACCTAAGATGGGGAGTTAGGAGGGGTTTTAAGGGCAACTGTTTGGTGTAAGGTGTAAGAAAGTGGTTCAATTTTTTAATGACTATTTTGGCAGTATAGTGCATATGGCTGGCTATGTATTTTTGTCTGCCAAGAGCATCTCGTCCTGCTGAAAAAGCCCCCCCCCACCAATTTAAGCAATCCTATTCTATGTAATCTATCTATACTATAAAAGGATAATATGATAATTAGACCGGGTCAACCGGCCATCTTCTGGACGTCCAACTTCCTTCCAGACAAAGCCATGGTGGTGGGTGCTGAGGCAGAGGGCAGTAGGGACAAGATCAGGCTGGCATGGGAGGGCAGTTGGGGGCAATCAGGCAAACAGAGGCAGTTAGGGGCTATCAGGCCAGCAGGGGAGAGCTGTTGGGGGGGGTGGAGATCAGGCCAGCAAGGGAGGGCTGTTAGGGGTAAGATCAGGCCAGCAGGGGAGGGCAGTTAGGGGCAATCAGGCAGGCAGGCAGAGAAGTTAGGGATGATCAGGCAGGCAGGCAGAGGGATTAGGAACAATCAGGCAGGCAGGCAGAGGCAGTTATAGGCGATCAGGCAGGCAGGAAGGTGAGCGGTTAAGAGCCAGTGGTCCCAGATTGCGAGGGGGATGTCTGACTGCCGGTTTAGAACTGATCCCTGTGGGATCAGTCCTAAACCGGCAGTCAGACATCCCCCATGGGGTCCCTGATTGGAGAGGTAGCAGGCAGGGCTGAGGGAACTCCCTCCCCCCTGTACAAATTTCATACACCGGGCCACTAGTAAATAAATAAAAGAATAGTGACTCAGGAAATAGTTTCAGTACTAGAGTGGCACAGGCAAGAGATATGGAGAAATAAAAGAGCAGAGGAGTGAGTGGGTAAATTATATCTATAGTCTAATATAAATTCGAAAAGAGGGAGTATATCTACGACAACTCCATATCACATCTGTCTTTAAAAATAAGTTTGTAGCCTGACCAATGTGTCTCAGTTGGTTGTGTTATTCTGTGCACCAAAAGGTTGCCAGTTCAATTCCCATTTGGGGCACCTACCTAGGTTGTAGGTTCTGTCCCCAGTCAGGACCCATATGGAAGGCAACAATTAATGTTCTCTCTCACATTGATGTCTCTTTCTCTTTCCTCTCTCTCTCTCTCTCTCTCTCTCTCTCTCTCTCTCTCTCTCTCTTCTCTCTCTCTTCCTCTCTCTAAGCATATCCTCAGGTGAGGATTAAAAACTAATAATAACAAATAAATAAATAAACAAACAAATAAAAATGAGGTTGTAAAGGAAGATCTTTGACTATTAAGAACATGATTGGGGGGAAAAAAAGAAGAAAGGGATCAATTTAAGAAGATTGGAATGGTAACCCTAGGGAGAGACAGGAGGACCCAGAAAATTAAAAATCACAGTCTCTAACCTTTAGTTCTTATATCTGAAATATGCTGCAAACAAACTGTTAACTCAATCTTAAAACAATACATGACCTTACCTTGAATACCTTGTGAGAAAAGTTAACCTGAGATTATTCAGTCTTTATGAACTTCACTTTATGTGCATATTCATATATTTGCAATGGAAATATCAAGGTATTTTAAGCACTTCCCAGTTCTTGTATAATCTGAAGTATATGCACAATTTCACGTTCCTATAATCCCCAAATTTTGAATTTTGAATATACTTAAGTCCAAGTGTATGGGATAGGGATTGTGAAACTTTTTCAAGAACCTTTCAAATCTGAAAATAGAGAAGCCATTACATAACAATTAGAAAACTACTTTTTAAAGTTTGGTAAAGGATTCATAAAATGTGAACACAGGATAGGTGGTGGTGAGAAGGCTAAAAGGCTAATTCCAATGTAACCCTGATGTGTGTGTGTGTGTGTGGGGGGGGGGGGGGCTAGCAATCTGAATCTGTGCCAGTAACCTAATGTACATTCTTAATAACCTATAATTAAGTCACTGCCCCTTTCTCCAGAATTTGGTCTTGCAAGACCTGTTACCTGAAGGCTCACATTTTACAGAGACCATAAACCATGAACAATACACAACCCCCAGAGGGATTTATCAGCACTGGCGCCAGGCCAGGCCTTTAGATATGATCTCAAGACCCCCATCCCACACACAGAACTTTTTGCAAAGCCCACAAAAGGTCCGGAAGTCCCATCCATATTTGGGGGACAAGAAAACCAAAGGGGATAAAAGAAGGGATTCCACCATATTGGTTTGCTCAGACTTTGGAGGCAACTCCTCTGAGACAGCCGGCGTAATAAAGCTGTGTAACTCCATTTCTCTAAGCATTGCTTGGGTTTCTTCAGTCTTCTACAACAGTGGCATGCATATTGCATGTCTCCAGAGGAAAATATTTATGATAATTTATGGAACTAGGATTCCAAGTGATAGGAAAAACTATGATAAAGCATGTTAAAGAGGAGCCAAACCAAATAATTAAAAATTTGAATATGGGTATCACATGAATTTTGGTCCCCTAGGAAAGTTTCACTTGAATATGATTACCTAGTCAAGAAGATTGAGGTAGCCTCCAAAGAAAGCATTAGAGCCACTAGAAATACTATAGCAAAGTTTTGAGAGATCCTGATGAATACTTTATAAACTTATTTTCTATGGGCTTGATCTCCTATTTCCCTCTTATTTTCTTTCCCACATTTTTTTTTACCTTACTTTGTAAGTATTTCATCAGTTTTCTTCAATCCTATATACATAAAAATGGTTAATAAGCAAACACAAATAAATATATCTGTATCATGGTAGCCAGATTAATATTTCTAAGGAATAGTTTTAATAACATTACTAGTCTAAAACAACAACAACAACAACAAAACAAAACACCTTGATAGGTTATTCATTGCTTATTCAGCATAAAAGATGTTCTATATTTCCATTTTTATATCCCATGATGCCCTATATCCACTAAAGAATTGAATAACCTTAAATACTACTTTTTAAAAATACATTGTGCCTTTCAGATAACTTTAATAATGAGAATTGATTCAATTTTTTTTAAATTGGTGTATAAGAAACTACCCTAAAATTTAGTGGCTTATGACACTGAACTCTTATTTCTCATGATTGTGTGGATTAAAATTTAGGGCAGAACTTTTACCTGTAGTTATTCTGTTCCTGTGGGATCAGCTTAAAATTCATTTTTTTATATTCAACTGGCAACTGGGTTAAGCTGGAAGGTCCAAGAAGGTCTCCCTCACCACTTTGCCACTCCAGTGTTGTCCCACAGCCACCTTCTCTCCTTGTGGGATCTTATGCTCCAGGGCTGCTTCTTGTTCTTTCTTTCTCTCTCTCTCTCCAGCCTGAATTTGCTGACAGCTTAGTAGGTGGTTTTACAAGGTAGGGAAAATGAAAGCTCACAATCTTCTTTAGGCCTACATTTGAGAGATATAGAACATCCTCCATGCTGCACTCCATTGTTTAATGCAAGTCAAAATGCATGTACAGCAAAGGGAGGTATTGTTAGTAACCCTATTTAGTGGCTCTCTTTTAGTCAAAAGTACTTATATTTCATATGTTAGGCCTCTTAAATTATTGTATTTAAAAATTAGCCTTAAATTATTTTTAGGTTGTTCCTTACTTCATTTTTTAATTTGTTTGTTTTTCTCCCCATCACCAGAGTAATGGTTCAGCCACCTTCCAAATCCTTTCACTATTTACTTTTTTACTCTTTGGACCTGTTTAGTACTCATTTTTAAAAAGTGATGATTGGAAGTGCTTGTAGTATTCAAGGTACAGGGGCACGAAGGTTTTCTAGAAGAAAAGAAAGATAATATGGGCACTTTTGGTTTTGCTTTCTATGTTTACTGGCTTCCAAGAGCTCTCCTGAGAGTGTTAAATATTTTGTTGGCTTGTTTGTCTGCTGTAACACATTGGCTTGATCTCTATAGGGATGGAGCCAGAGCTTGCCGCATTGATACTCAGCTATAGCCTTAAGGGGGCTCACAAATATCTTCCAGTGCTGTTAAAATCTGGCAACTTAAATATCTCTTTTGCCATTTCCTGGATGAAGCCCACTCTTACACCAGGAGTGTGAATGTAGGAAGATGGCATACTTCTTCTGAGAGTCACTACCCTGTTCTGGCCATATTTGGAAACTGACATTTTCTATCCTTAACAATTATGGCCTTCAGATGAAATGCTAATTTTTTGAAGAAGGGAAGAATATATGTTTCTGATAACATTCAGTAAAACGTTTTTGGATTTCACCCATATAAATCAAGTAAATCTCTCAATTGTTTTTTATTGAAAACAAATATGCGTTTTATTCATAGTCAAGATATATATTTTTTTCAAAGCGTTAAGATATTAAGATGAAAGATTTTTAAGAAAATTCAGGACTAATATTTGTTAACTTCTTAGACAAAAATTGCTTTGGTTTGAAGAAGCATTATCTCTGCAAGTTTTCTCACCCCTTAATAATGGAGGATTTTAAAGTTCTGTTTGAGGAGATTTTATGTGAGTATTTTACATGCTGACATTGCTTAAGAGGACAATCTGGAGTCATTGTCTCTTAAAAGATAAGGGAAAATATACCATCCAATGTGTCTTTAGTTATGAAATCAGCTTTCCATCCAACCTTAGGAAAGTGATTTGTATAAGTAACAATAAAGACACCAGCATTTATCACTCCTATGTAAGACTGTTCATTAGTTAAGCAAATCTCTTTGAGAATGATCACTCTTCATTTGAAGGTTATGGAGGGCATGGAAAGTATAGCCGAAAATTTTGGAGAAAAAGAAAACCCGAGTAAATGAAAATAATGTTGCTGGATTATGGAGTGTATTACCTGAACAAAGAAATGTTTTAAATTATAACCAGGAACAATGTTTAGTGGGGATCTTTTTTTTCAATAGTTTAGGATTTGGGCATAGACAAGGGTGGGGGTTTGAGGTAAGGGGTTAAGAAATCTTAAGGTATATACTTCCTTGTGTTGCTATTTACTGAAGAGTTTAGCAGTTCGATGTTCCTTTATTTTTTATTTTTTGTTAATCTTCACCTGAGGATATTTTTCCATTGATTTTTTTTAAGAGAGTGGAGGGAGGGAAAGAGACACAGAGAGAGAAACATTGATTGGTTGCCTCCCGCCATGGGCCCCAGAGCAGGGGATTGAGCCTGCAACCAAGGTACATGCCCTTGACCAGAGGAATCTAACCCAAGACCCTTCAGTCTACTGAGCCAAACTAGGTAGGGCTGATTTTTTAAAATGTTTCTTTCAGAAAGTTCCATGGGCTCTACAGAGGTGAAGGTAGACTGTCAGAGTAAGACAATTCTGGTCCAAACTCTCCCATTTTCTAGATGGGAACACTGAGTTCCAGAGGGGGTGTTTTAGAGTGCTTCAGTGGGAGTGTTGAGTGACTTGCCCAAGGAAATGCAGGGAGTTGGTGACAAATCCCAGACAAAAAACAGATTTCCTGGCTTTTGCCCTAGGTTTTCTCTGGCCCTCGCTTTTCCCTGGCATTTGGGAGCTCATCTGATGAGCAGTCCCAACCTCTCCTCTCTGGCCAGGCTGTCCTGGCTATGCAACTCCTCAAGCATCTAAGAACACACCTCCAACTCTGTTTTGGGAAAAGGAGTGCTCTGAGAGGCCAGCACAGGCCTTATGCATTCCATCCCTACCCAATGAGGCCCTGTGACAGGGAGGATTTGAGAACAGGACTTGCTCTGGGAAATGAGAAGGTGTCTCTGCTCTTGAGGGGTGTTTGGATTACTTGGGGAGACAGGCATGGGAAGATAAATATTACCACAGTGTTGAACTGATAGTATCTTTATTTTACATATGAAAAAGCTGTCCACAAAATGGTGAAATGACTTGCCCAAGGCCACAAAATTATTAAGTGGCAGAGCCTGTATTGAACCCCAGCAAACTGAGGGTATAGTTCTGTTACTGTTATATGAGAAGATACTTCCAAGTAATTAAGATGGAGATGTTTAAAGAAATACAAATGTCTAAAAGTAATACATTGTGTAGTGTCCCTACAAAATTTTTACAAGCCCTAGTCACTACTGTACAATGATGAGAAATCTTCACATTTGACACATTATTGGCCATTGGTCACTTGACATATGCTGTAGAATTGGCCAAAGCTTAAAATTATGGCATTTATTTAATATAGATTAATCAGGAACTAGCATTTTCTGGAGGAAAAGGCAATATTTTAAAAAGACTGCTTTGTTTCAATTAAATTATGGTTTTGCCTATTATAAAAATAAGATATAATAAAATACACATAGCCTTTAAAAACATAAGGATAACAAAATCCTCCAGTTTTATGGTGTTAATTTGGGCCAGAAAACAGATTAATATTTACTCATGTATATTTTATAGATTTAAAATATTACAAAATCTATAATTTATCATTTGAGCCATTTGATTTTTTAAATTATTGAGTATGATATATATGAGTACATTTGAGTGTTCTCTTAATGTTCATGGTGTAAAAGGGAGAGAATGGTGAGTCCTAGAAAAATCAGACATTTCTGCTGTTTTGCTGAGAATCAGACAAGTAGAATCAAAACTTTTGCATAGTCATAACTATATATATGTTATCCATTTCTCAAACAGGAGTGCCAATGCTGTGATTCATCAAAACAAAAGAAATATCTTTGACCAATAAACATCTCAGAGAACAGATCATGAAATAAATTATAGGGATGAAGAAGAGAAAATTTTATACAATTTAATACATTAAAAATATTGTTTACTTATCAAACAAACAGAAAAACATCCTACAACCACACCATACAGAAAACCACTTAATGTTGTTGCATAGTTCAATCAGAATTAGCAATGTTTACTAACTGAACTGCTTTATAAAATACTTTCCTTTATCCAGGATATGGAAATGCCTTTTCTTTTTCCAAGCACACTTTCACACTAATCACGTATAATATTGTTTTTATCAAGTACTTTTTAATAGACAAAAATCAAAGGTCATCCTTTTACTTTAAATTTTATTGACTTTAGTAAGAAAAGTTTGTGGGTGTTTTTTTCATATAAAATGTAGCATCTCTTCAGAAATTTCCTATTTAGGTCCTTTGCTCATTTTTATTGTTTTTTGTATATTTTTATTAAAATATCATTTTACATATTTTACATTAAACAATAATTTGCTTATATTATATGTTGCATATAATATATAGATTATATAGACTATTTTTACTATTATTTTATTTTTTCCAATTTTGTTATCCTTTTGTTTTGACATTTATGCTTCAAAAATTATGTAATCAATTTTATTCCATTATGTCATTCTTTGAAAAGTTACTATTTTTGTTTCTTTTCATTTACAATGCTTAAAATGAGGTTCCTTATGTTGAGATTACATATGCATTAACATTTACCTTTAATATTGAAGGTTTTTTAAATATTCAATTATATGAGCCAAATATAACTTATTTTTCTGTATCTGTAAGACAAGAAACTAAGGAAATTTTTTTTTCTAAATACTTTCTAAACTCTGCTAGCATTAGCTATATTTATAATCCATCTTCTCTCTAAGGATGTGTCATGGCAACTTCCACCTCAACAGAACCCTTCTATATACACAATCTACTCCTGGCTGTCCGTACAATGTCATTAATCTTGCTCTCGTTGCTTTGCAGTAAACCAGAATTTTAATTATTCCATTAAATTAGCTAAATGCTAATTATTTATAGTTGTGGTTATTGCTGTTATATTTATTTAGTGTATTCACTGCTTATTACAGTCCACTGACCTAGAAGATGAAACTATTGTTTATATTCCTTTTAAATTTGCCCTCTTTAGATAGTTTGGGGAAACATCACTAGAAAAGAATTATCTATCAAGTTATGGTAGGTTTTGCTGAAATAACTATCACAACAAAAACAAAATCTTTGTGAGTGGTTAAAAAAAAAAAGATTTATTTCTCACCCATACTCTATATTCCTTGTAGGTTAGCCGGTTGAGTGAGGAGTGTGTTCTTCTCATAGTGATTAATAAGTCTGGGATACCAAAGGCCCAAAATTGATGCAAGCTTCTACAATAATCAGGGCAGATAAAACAGACCTGGGACATTGTCTTTTAAATCTTCTAGCCAGGAGAGGCATACGTCCCTTTGCTGATGATCTATGTCTGATGAGTCACAAGATCACACCAAACTTCAAAGAGGCAGAAAAGTATAATCCTGCTGTGTCTGAACAGGAGGAAATCTGAAGCAATTGCTCCAGAGTTTGCCCTTCTGGTGACCAAGCATTCAGTTCATTCTTCTTCAAATGCAAGACACACTTACTCATAACCTGAAAGAAACAACCCAGCTTTAAGCTGAAAGTCTAGCATCTCTGGATGTCCATGCTAGTGTCTTTATCAGCAGGTGAGGTCAGGTGGTCTACAGGCTGTCTAAAATGTGTTTTCCCTTGATTTTTATATTTGAGAAATAAACACAAATATCTAACTATGTTTCCATATGCCCAACATATAATGATACAATGATAGAACAAGGACAAGTTAACCAAAATAAAGACTTCCATTCAGAATTAATTAATGTTTATGAGACACAAAAATCATACATGTGCATTTATGTGTATATGTGTGTATATACACTCACATGTGCATTTATGTGTATATGTGTATATATACTCATACATGTGCATTTATGTGTATATGTGTATATATACACTCAGCAATCAAATATATATTTGTCTAAATATATAACTCTGTGTCCACAGATTATGAAAAGTTGTAAAATTCTAACATTACATGAAAAAAATATTTAAAAATTTATTGAAATCTCAAAAAGAAAATATTATAAAAAAGCAAAATTTTATTAATTTAATAAAAGAGAAGTTAAGGAACTCAAAGCATACAAAATTTAATTTCATCAATTAAAATTTTAATTTTGAAACGACAAAACATTAGGTACTTGAATACAGAATAATTTAAGCATCAAAGAATAATAGGGGCTAAGAAAAACTGATTAATATTTTAAATATACAAAACCAATAGAAGAGAAACCAATGAAAATAAATAAATTAATCGAGATTATGACCTGAATGTGAAAACAACTCTATTTTCTCTGCTCTCAGTGATCTCTCTTTGCATCAGACTCACTCCTTCTTACTATTTACTGTTGTATAACACAGATAAGATATGAATACCACAATATCACTACAAAATATTTGTTATACATAAAGCCAAAGTGCCTCTTATCTATAAATATTATCTCTAATCTGAACAAGCCACTATTACTACCATTTACATAATAATTATTATTTTTTAAATATATATCTTTATTGATTTCAGAGAGGAAGGGAGAGATAGAAACATCAATGATGAGAGAAAATCATTGATTGGCTGCCTCCTGCATGCCCCCTACTAGGGATCAAGTCTGAAACCGGGGCATGTGCCCTTGACTGGAATTGAACCTGGGACCCTTCAGTCCACAGGTTGACGCTCTATCCACTGAGCTATACCAGCTATGGCTCACATAATTATTAATATAAGTAGAATATAATAATTATCTAAGCATATATTATAATTATATTATATGAATATACTATAATATACAAATGCAATTAAGTATTATAATTTAAAATAATATGATTTATATATACATAAAATATCCATATGTGTATACATTGGTAGGACAATGATTAGATATGTAAGTGTATTATAACATAAGGAATAATATGCCATCATTAAAGTAAGGTAGATATGTATGAATTATCATGAAACATGTCAATTATATGTTGATAATGAAAAGAAAGACAATTTGTAAAAGGTCACATAAAGTGCATTTTGTGAAAATTTTAAATATTTCCATATTGTCTGTGAGTGTGTATATACAGAAAAAGTTTTGAAGTTGCACACTTCACTGACTTCTTTTTTAAAAAATTTTAAATATATTTTATTGATTTTTTACAGAGAGGAAGGGAGAGAGATAGAGAGTTAGAAACATCGATGAAAAAGAAACATTGATTAGCTGCCTCCTGCACACCTCCTACTGGGGATGTGCCCGCAACCAAGGTACATGCCCTTGACCTGAATCGAACCTGGGACCTTTCAGTCTGCAGGCCAACGCTCTATCCACTGAGCCAAACCAGTTAGGGCTTCATTGACTTCTTAATTCTATCTGGACCACAGTAATATCTTAATAAAGGTGAGTAATATTTGGGGGCAAGAAGGAATACCTGTAAGGAAATTCTTCATTTCTTTATTCTCACTCACCTCTGTGCAGTTTGATTTTTATAGGAATCTTATTACTGTTAAAATAACCAATAAGTGCAAATATTTTTAAAATATAAAGAACTACTCTTCTTTTTAAGCATGTTGAATGTTCTTAATTTTTTCAACAGGATTCTTTTTGAGAAAGAAATTATTTAAGTTTGATCTGTTCAGATGCATCAATTCCAATTCTCATGGTTTTTATTTTGGAATTTTGGACATCTAGGACATTTATATTATCTTTTATTAACTTTTATATACTTCATTAATATTAACTTCCAAATTTAATTTTTGAATATATGTGGAGGATTTTATCTTTTATTTCTTGCTAGATAGAAATTCAGTTTCATTTTTTCCATGTATAATTTGCATGTTTTCCCAAATCATCTTTCTACATTCTCTCTCTCTTTACCTTCCTCCTTCCTTCCCTTTTTCTCTATCTCCTCTATTATGTTTCTTTACTTGTGGTATGCCTCTGTATCTAGTAAGAAAGTATTTTATCTTTGCTCATTTTCTTTTACTTTGACATAGATCTTTAGGGAAATATATTCTAAGTATTTATATCAAAATACATGAATTGAGTTATTCAGAAGTCTAATTGAAATGCTTATTGGAATTGCAATGAATTTAGATTTAGAGAGAATTCATATTTTTATAATTTTAATCTAAGAGCATAGAATATTTCTCTCATTATTTTTATTTATGTTTTTTAGCATAATTTAAAAATTTTTCACTTCTGAGACATTTTAAACTTCACTTTATGTTGTATATTTAAAAGTTGATGTCGATATTTTACAGAGGTTTTGCTTTCATATTAGTAAATTACTTTTAATTATTTATTATTTTTTATTGCTCTGGGAGAAATGTTAATGATCTTTGTGCTTGATACAATCAAAGACATGTTGAAATTGATTTTGTATTAAAAATGCTAAAATCACCCTAGCTGGTTTTGCTTAGTGGTTAGAGCATCTGCCTGAGGACTGATGGGTCCCAGGTTAAATTCTGATCAAGGGCGTGTACCTCTGTTGCCCCAGCCCTGATCAAGGCAGGTGCAGGAGGCAACCAACCAATGTGTCTCTCTCACATTGATGTTTCTCTCTCTCTGTCTCTCCCTCTCCCTTCCACCCTCTAAAAATCAATGGAAACAATATCCTTGGGTGAGGATTAACAACAAAAAAAGCTAAAATCATTTTAATTAAATTCATATTCTAATTTTTACCTAAATATTTACGTCATCTTAAATATAATAACTTTTCTTTTTTATTCTTATATGTATTATAGCATTAATTTTTGCTATGTCCCTGATATTTAAAGGATAGGGTTTTAATGTATCTCCATTAAAGTTAATAGTTGTTACAGAACTTTTAAAATATATGTATATTTTTATTGATTTCAGAGAGGAAAGGAGAAGGAGATGTTTATAAAACATTTCACCCAAAGCTGCAAAATATATATATTTATCCTGTGTCATTCACAAAGAAATGCCACATGTTAGGACAAAAAACAAGTCTCTACAAGTTTGAGAAGATTGAAATCATATTAAGGATCTTCACAGATCACAGTGGAATGAAATTAGAAATAAACTACAGTAAAAACACCTAAAATATTCAAACACATGGAGGCTAAATAGCATGTTATTAAACAATGAATGGGTAAACAATGAGATCAAGAAAGAAATAAAAAACTTACTGAAAACAAATGAAAATGAATACACAAAAACTGCAAATCTCTGTGACACAGCAAAAGCAGCCCTACAAGGAAAGTTTATAGTACTACAGGCCTACCTCAAAAAACAAGAAAAATTAATATTAAACTATTTAATCCTACAACTTAAAGAAGTAGAAAGAGAACAGCAAGAAAAGCCCAGAGTAAGTAGAAGGAAATCATAAAGATTAGAGCTGAAATAAACAATACAGAGACTAAAAAATATAATAATAATAATAAATAAATGATTCCAAGAGCTGGGTTTTGAAAGAATAAACGAGATTGCTGAATGTGGGAACCACACCAGAGAACCCAGATAGTAAGGCCACTGACAGATAGAAAGGCCTTATTATTAGTCTGCCGGAATGTCCAAGGCCACTGTGTGCCTAGGCTGAGATACCATAAACAGCTGCAAGGCCACAGCAATCTCATGGAATGCTATGTAGCCAAAATATGATTGCTGTAACTATTGGCCTGAAGCCTTCTTTGTCTCTGGAATAATATACAAGTTACTCCAGCTAGTCTGCTGGAGTGTGAAGAAGTGTGCTGGAGTGTACTACACAGAGATGTAAGGCTAAGAGCTCATAGAGAGCTCAGATATAGTTACAATGTTAACCAGCCAGTGTGCTGGGCAGGGAAGTGTGGTGGGCAAGGGAAACAGGAGAATCTGCTGAGCCAGAGAGACAGGAGAAGCTGCAGAGGCAGAGAGCTCAGATACTGCTATGATGTGAGGTGGTGAGTCTGGAGGCAGTTTGCAGCTGCTCAGATAATGGCTGTGGGTACAGAGGCTATTAGAGACTGCTGCTGCTGTGTGGGAAAGATGCATTCATTCACCACCCAGTGTACAGCTGCCGGTACAGGACTGTTGTCAATAACTTTTGTCTTTTGGCTATATGGCCATTGGCTTCTGCAATAAACACTCATTCTTATACCCACAACTTCTCATGGCTTCTCAGTCTAAGATCCAGCATTCAGGAAGGTCAAGGCCCTAGGCAGAGGATCTGGGATCTAACATCTAGTGAGCAGAGGATAAAGGAGGAACTTGGACTAGGTTCCCAACAGTTAGTACAGTGGGCAGGGTTCCTGAAGGAACTTGCCCTGATATAGTTGGGAAGAATATATGGACTCAGAGCAGCAGTGCTCAGACAGGGCTCTGGCTGTCTCTGAAAATGAACCATTACCCAGACAAATAGAGAGAACCCAAATAAATAAAATCAGAAACGATAGCGGAGAAGTAACCACTGACATCACAGAAATACAAAGGATTGTAAGAAAATACTATGAACAACTATATGCCAACAAGTGGGACAATGTGGATGAAATGGACAAATACCTAGAAAAATACAGTCTCCCAAACTGGATCAGAAAGAATCAGAAAACCTAAATAGGCCAATAACAACTGATGAAATAGAAGCAGTAATAAACAAACAAACAAACAAATAAACAAGCAAACAACAACAAAAAAACTCCCAGCAAACAAAAGCCCTGGTCCGTATGGCTTCACAGGAGAGTTTTAACAAGCTTTCAAAGAAGAACTAACACCTATACTCCTCAAACTATTTCAAAAAATCCAGCAGGGAGGAACACTTCCTAACAGCTATACTCCTCAAACTATTCCAAAAAATTCAAGAGTGAGGAATACTTCCAAGTTCTTTTTATGGAGCTAGTTTATCCTAATTCTAAAATCAGATAGAGACACTACAAAGAAAGATAATTACAGGCCAATATTCTTGATGAACATAGATGCTAAAATCCTCAACATAATATTTGCAAATTGGATCCAGCAATATATTACAAAAGATCACACACCATGCCCAAGTGAGATTTATTCCAGGGATGCAAGGTTGGTACAAAGTTTGCAAATCAATAAACATGATACATCACATAAACAAATTGAAAGACAAAAACCACATGATCATATCAGTAGACGAAGAAGCATTTGACAAAATCCAACACCCATTTTTGATAAAAACTCACAGCAAAATGGAAATAGAGGGAGTATAACTCAACATGATAAAGGTCATATTTGACAAACCTACAGCGAATATCATACTCACTGGGCAAAAACTAAAAGCATTTCTCCTAAGAACAGGAATAAGACAGGGATGTTCACTTTCACCACTATTATTCAACATAGTACTGGAAGTCCTAGCTACAGCAATCAGAGAAGAAAAATAAATAAACGGCATGTAAATCAGAAAGGAGGAAGTAAATATCACATTATTTGCAGGTGACATGATATTGCACATAGAAAACCCTAAAGACTCCATGAAAAAAAATACTAAATTTAATAAATGAATTTGGCAATGTAGCAGGATACAAAACCAACACCCAGAAATCATTGTCTTTTTTATATATCAATAATAAATTATCAGAAAGAGAAACTAAACAAACAATCTCATTTATCATTGCAACAAAAAATTAAGATACTTAGGAATTAATGTAACCTAGGAGGTAAAAGACTTGTACTCAGAAAACTACAGGACATTGCAAAAAGAGATAGAAGAAGATATAAACAAGTGGAAGAATATACAGTGTTCATGGATTGGTAGAATTCACATCATTAAAATATCCATAATATCCAATGCAATCTACAGATTCAATGCAATCCCTATTAAAATACCAACAGCATATTTCACAGATCTAGAACAAATATTCCAAAAATTTATATGGAACCAAAAAAAGACCTCAAATAACTGCAACAACCTTGAGAAAAAAGAACAAAGTTGGAGGGATCACAAGACTGGATATCACATTATACTACGAAGCCACAATAATCAAAACAGCCTGGTACTGGAACACAAATAGGTGTATAGATTAATGGAACAGAACAGAAACCCCAGAAATTGACCCTAACCATTACACTCAATTAATATTTGACAAAGGAGGCAAGAGCATACAATGAGTCAAGACAGTCTCTTCAACAAATGTTGGGAAAATTGGACAGATACATGCAAAAAAAAAACAACAAAAAAAACACACCAACAACAAACAAACAAACAAACAAAAACTAGACCACCAATTTACACCATCCACAAAAATATACTCAAAATGGATAAAAGACTTAAATATAAGTCAGGAAACCACAAAAAAACCTAGAAGAAACCATAACAGCAAAATCTCAGACATCTTCATAGTAATATATTTATGAATACATCTCCTAGGACAGTGGTCAACAGAGCCAAATATCAACAGTACTCCTTCAAAATAGACTTGCTCAGGCCGAAAACCGACTTCTGCGCATGGGCTACGAAGTTTCAACCGCACTGTACGTGCGCGCCCGCACGTGGTATTTTGTGGAAGAGCCACACTCAAGGGGCCAAAGAGCCCCATGCGGCTCTCGAGCCGCAGTTTGCCGACCACGGTCCTAGGACAAAGGAAAAAGGAGAAAATTAACAAATGGGACTACATCAAATTAAAAAGCTCTGCACAGAAAAAAAAAAATCAACAAAATGAGAAGGAAGTCCATTGTATGGGAGAACATATTTGGCAATGATACATCTGATAAGCAGTTAATATCCAAAATATATAAGGGACTCATACAACTTAACAAAATGAAGACAAATAATCCAATTAAAAATGGGCAAAGGACATATATAAGCATTTTTCCAAAGTGGGCATAAAGATGTCCAAGAGACATGAAAAAATGCTCAAAGTCACTAATAATCAGAGAGATGCAAATTAAAAAGGCAATGAGATTTCACCCACACACGTCAGAATGGCTACCATCAACAAATCAACAAATGACAAGTGCTGGCGAGGATGTGGAGAAAAGGGAATCCTAGTCAGCTGCTGGAGGGGATGCAGCCTGGTGCAGCCATTATGGAAAGTAGTATGGAGTATTCTCAAAAATTAAATAGGGAACTTCAATTTGACCCAGTAATCCTACTTCTAGAAATATATCCTAAGAAACCGAAAAAAACAATCTGAAAGAATATATGCACTCCTATGTTCACAGCAGCACAATTTACATCAGCTAAGATCTGGAAACAGCCCAAGTGCCAATCAGTAGATGACTGGATAAAAAAGCAGTAGTACAGTTATACCATGGAATACTATGCAACAATAAAAAATAAAAATCTCTTACACTTTGAGACAGCATGAAGGGTCTTAGAGAGTATCATGCTAAGTGAAATAAGTCAGTTAGAGAAAGACAAGTATCACATGATCTCACTTATATGTGGAATCTAATTAACAAAATAAACTGATGAATAGAGTGGATTCAGAGACATGGAAACATGGGACAAAGTGCAGAATCTCAGAGGGCAGTCAGGGTAGGGTAGGTGAGAGATAAACAACCAAAGACCTTGTATGCACATATGCATAACCCATGGACCCAGAAAATAGGGTGGTATAGGTCTGGAATAGGCTGGAGGGGTCATCTATAATAATAAAAGTGTAATATGCTAATTAGACTGGACTACCTTCTGGACAAAGCTGGGGCTGTGAGGGAAGCCCAGGTTCCGGGTGCCAGCAGGAAGCCAGTGCTGGCTGCCAAGGGAAGGAAGGCCTACTCTTGCAGGAATGTTGTGCATTGGGCCTCTAGTTGGGAATAAATGGGGACTCATGTAATACTTTCAACAATAAAGATTTTTAAAAATCATAATCTTTCATTTAATTTTTCTTTGCTCACATATTTGTCTATCCTATCATGATACTAGATAACATATACATGTAATCAAATAATGATTTATGCATTAAGTGGGAAAATGAACATTTAAAATGTTATTAAATAGTGTAATAACATATTGCAAAAATAATTGTTGGTGTTGGATTTGGGGTAATTAGAAGAATGGCTCACCTATGCAACTGAAAACTCAAAGTGAATTGTCTTTGCAGGGAATCTGATCACATGTATCTTGTAGTAGTCTAAATGTGAAGCAATATAAAAACGATGTGCAAGGAAAGTTATGAATATGAATATGTGAATAAATGTCCCTTTATTTTTATGCTAGAGGCCTGGTGCATGAATTCATGCATGGGTGGGGTCCCTCAGCCTGGCCGGCGATCAGGGCTGATCGGGGCCAGCCGGTCAGCCAGCCTGGGGAAAGGAATGTGGGAGGTTGTCTGTGGGTATGCACTGACCACCTGAGGGCAGCTCCTGCGTTGAGTGTCTGCCCCCTGGTGGTCAGTGCATGTCATAGCAACCAGCTAGTCTGGTCACTTAGGCTTTTATATATATAGACTAGAGGCCCGGTGCACAAAAATTTGTGCACTCGGGAGGGGGCGAGGGGGGTCCCCCAGCCCGGCCTGTGCCCTCTCGCAGTCTGGGACCCCTCGGGAGATAACGACCTGCGAGCTTAGGCCTGCTCCCGGGTGGCAGAGGGCAGGCCCAATCCCTAGGTGCAGCCCCTGGTCAGGCTCAGAGCAGGGCCAATTGGGGAGTTGGGGCGCCGCCCCCAGTCATGCACAGAGCAGGGCGGATCGGGAGGTTGCAATGCCACCCTCAGTCACGCTCAGGATAGGGCCGATTGGGGGGTTGGGGCACCGCTACTGTCACACTCAGGGTAGGGCTGATGGAGAAGTTATGGCTCCACCCTGTCACACACAGAGCAAGGTCCTGGGAGAGGGGGGGGGTTTGGGCACCGCACCCTCTCACACACAGAGCAGGGGCGGGATGGGGAGGGTTGGTGGCCCCGCCCCTGTCACACACAGAGCGCAGGGAGATCAGGGGGTTTGGGCGCTGCCCCCTGTCACGCTGATCCCAGTGTCGGGAGCTCGCTGCTCCGCTGATCCCCGGTGCCGGGAGGCATATTACCCTTTTACTATATAGAATAGAGGCCTGGTGCATGGGTCGGGGCCGGCTGGTTTGCCCTGAAGGGTGTCCTGTATCAAGGTGGGGGTCCCCACTGGGGTGCCTGGCCAGTCTGGGTGAGGGGCTGAGGGCCGTTTTCAGGCTGGCGGGTGACTGAAGCTCCCAACTGCTCCTTTTTTTCTTTTTTTCTTTTTCTATTCTGGGCCAGCTTTAGCTCTGAGGCCTCGCTGCTGAAAGCAGGTTTCTGGCCTTTACCTTCTGTATTTGATACAATGTTACGGTCCGGCTGGCTGAAGCCCGGCTGACTGAAAGCCGGTTTCTAGGGTTTTGTTTAGCTTCTATATTTGCAACATAGTTGCTTAGAGTTGCAGCTGAGAGGATGGAAAGTCAGGCGGGGAACGTTGGAGTCCGCCATCACTGGAGCAAGCAAACCTCCCTGTTCGCTTCAGTGCATGGCTGCCGGCCGCCATCTTGGCTGACAGTTAATTTGCATAAGGATATGCTGATTAGCCAATGGGAAGGGTAGCGGTCGTACGCTAATTACCATGTTTCTCTTTTATTAGTGTAGATTACTAATTGTTCAGTGCCATACTGATTCCAAGAGACAATCCTATATAATAAAGAGGTAATATGCAAATTGACCTTCACACTGTAACACTGTCACAAGATGGCTGCGCCCACAGCAGAGGTGGGGTTCCCATAACAAGTTATCAGCAGGGACCTGAGGCTGCATAGCGCCAGACCGGGCAGGAGGAGGGGACCTGAGTCCACGCCTCCGCCTGGCAGGGCTTTACAGGAGATCTCAGGTTGCACCCCCCACCTGGCAGGGCATGATGGGGGATGTCAAGGTGCGCTCCCTGCCCTGGCCCTGGCCGGGAGACCTCAGGCCACACCCCCCTGCTCAAGCTCCAGGCCAAGGGACCTCAGGCCACACCCCCTGCTTGGCAGGGCTTGACGGGGGACCTCAGGCCATGCCCCCATCCTGTTGCCAGGCCAGGTGAACCTCAGGCCACACCCCCTACCCTGGCGTTGGGCCGGGGGACCTGAGGGTGTTCTGGGGGACTTGAGGTTCCCCCCCCAGCACAGTGGGGTTTGACGTGGGAGCTGAGGTTGTGTCCCCCACCTGAAGGGGCTTGACGGGAGACCTGAGGCTGTCCCCCCCCACCTGGTGGTGCTTGACAGGGGACCTGAGGCTGCACCCCCCGCCCTGTGGGGCTTGATGGAGGGTGGGGCCGCCCGGGTTTGGATCTCGCCAATGGGGGTGAGGCCGACTGGATCTGGGTCTCGCGAGATTTTGAGGAGCACGTGGGTGAGCGGGGACTTGACTCTGGGTCCCATGGTGTGCCCCAGACTCTGACAGGAGGAAGATTTTTATATATATTTTATTAATTTTCTTTCATCTCTGACACTTCTATTATAGAGAAAGGGCAAATAGCAATATTAAAATATTTCCTCTAATTAATCCCCTTTTAATGTGTACAAATTTCTTGCACCAGGCCACTAGTGTTAAATAAAAATGAAGGCCAATAGCAAGAACATTTTTGCTCATATCAAATGATAGAAGTTGAAGGGATAACACCAACATCACCAGCTATTTGTATGTGTATGTGTTGTGGTAAGAAGCCCTTTGTTGTTAAATATCAGAAGCTTTTAATAAAAAAAAAGTCATTCAGTCATTTTCTAGTCTAGAGTTCCAGCTCATCTAGTGCTAGGGGGTTCCCAGGGTGCAGAACCTTTAGTTTTAAAACCAGGAAAAAAAGTCTTAGGAAATTGGCATGAGCTGGTCATCCCATCTTTATTTCTTGCTGTGCATAGCTAGAGGCAATGGTTTTGCCTTGAAAAACCTGGTCCTCCTTTACACACATTCAATAGTGGTTTTTTTTAAGGTTGTGAAATAATTTAATGTGTCTTCTAATATATATAGGGATGGTTTACACTAATATATGAAGCCCTTAGAATAAATACAATTTCATTCTTGTTTAAAAATTTACACAAAGGAAAGCCCATGGTTTAGATTCATTCACAAGTTACCATACACAAGCTTCCATAATAAGGATTTTGTTCTTAAAATACTTTAATGAAATTCCAAAAATTTGTCAGACTACCAGTGTTAACCCTTTTCACGTAGAGACAACAGTTATTATAAGCCTTTGTATATCATCCTTAATTTCATAAATCATAAAATCATAAATTTCAAGTGATGCTGCTCTCCAGAGCTGGCAAATTACCCTAGCTCATTGCTTTCTCTTGTGGAACTGAAGAGCCACATATCTTCCACATTGATGGCTGCATACAGAATGGCTATCAGGTAATAATAATAATGTAAAATGTATAGGATTGCATTTGGAATGATACACAGGGTAAAATATATCCTAGCAATAACAGCACTTATGTTAGAAGTAATAGCTCTTGCTGAGTATGGAGAATGGATCATTATAATGCTTAATTCTAAATCACTGGACGACGGGTTCTCAAGCTTGACAGAGCTCATGGTATGCATAGAGAAGTCACTTATTTTGGTAACATCATCTTATGCACACTTCACAACTGAAGAATATTTCAAAGCCCCTCATGACTGGAACTGCAATTATTATCTGTGATTTATGTCTAGTTGTATATATACCTTCATGACTCTCTTACTCTATTATGTTATTTAGACATGTATTTAGTGACAAGACCTACATTCCAATTTCCTCAAGGCTGAATTACTGGAAAAAAAACAAAAAACAAAATCAGTGCTGTGAAAAACTGTGGTAACCACATGTGTCTTCCACTCTCAGCACGTAAACATATACAACTTTTCGAGGCAAGTCTCTCCTACAGATTTTTAGGAGACTTCCTATGCAAGTCTATAATAAATGGGAGGTAAATTTCAAACAAATAGCTTATTTTTATTTCCAATTCAGTCATCCATTATGTAGGTCCATTATGTTTTGGCTCCTATGGAGCTGAGCGCTGCAGGAGCAATGAGTTGAGCAGTGCTGACTACCATTCTGATTAGACAAGAAGCTGAGACAGGATATTTAAATAGAATAGGCTGGCCAATGGCGGGATGGAGGGGGTTGAATGAAGTGAGGAAGTCATTTAGAGAATTGGGCAGCACCACAAAGGTGAGATTATCCAGGCTCAATCCCTCATTCATAGCTCATGTGGTCCTCCTTCCAATGCTGTGGCCATCACCTGCTGTTAAAACTCACTTTGTTCTCTTGCAGGTTAGCAAATAACATCTATTTAGAACTATTAGAATTTGCTATGGTTTCACTAAAGAAAAACCCCACAGAGCTTTAAATAAGAAACTGCACCTGTACTTATCTAATTCTATCTTCATATAATCTACACTCCAGTAATTGAAAATCAAACAACAGATGTAAAAATGAAGGTTATTTAGGTCCAAATGTTTAGAACAAATAACAATAAAACTGTGATCCACATCACTGACGGAAGCAGAGATAATTATAGCAGACACTGGAGGACAAAGTTGAGGGTGAATCTTTGATGGCAAGTCTAAACATTTGTAGATGTAATGATCCTGCTGATTCATTACAAATAATAGTATTTTATGAGGCTGAGATGTAAATTTGAAATACAAAGTAATATCAATGTATGTAAGGAAGTCGCATGGTGAGGGTTCAGGCCTTGATGGCAGCTCTTCTCAGAGCCATTTTGTTGGTCTCATGTAATGAAATACTTTATTAAACTTACACAACAATGTGGTGAAAGTGGTATTACTATCCATGTTATACAGATAGAAAAATGAGGAAATGAGAACACTATTGTGAATTTCAAGGTTTTATACAATTACTAATGTCTGAAAAATATCCTTTGTTAATGGTACCAAAAAGCATGTCAATAATTACAAATTGTGTCTTCATCCTGACAGTCTGATGCATAATGTTAGGAACAGAAATATTAATCATGCTCTGTTAACCATGATTGTTCTGTTCTGATTAGAGAAAGTACATTCTAACCTGGCCAAGAGTTGTACACCCTGGACAAGGGAATAAACCTGGAATGCTGTCTAGTCTCCTTATCTGAGAACTGCGTATTTTCATGGAAATATTAACAACCTTGTTACTGGAAACAATGGCCTCCCAGAGGCACTCACCCCAGCCCCCTATTGCCTATAACCTGTACCATTATACCCATACTTACTCCTTTTGCCCACTTTCCATGTAATCTTTGTCTTTCTACCCAATATAACCAGCTGGTTTATGGGAGGGGGAGTGCAGAGCAGATTTTCATGGATGACCTGCTCTCCCATACTGCCAGCATTATTGGAATACATGCTCATATATAATTCAACCCTGTCTCTGCTTCATTGGCTCAAGTACAGATAGGCAGCCCAGATCCATTGGTTGTCTGGTTTCAACTTGAGTGTAGTATTTTGGAAATAATTTGTTTATCACCATAAAACTAATGACCAGTTCACTTCTCATTGAATCAATGGCACTATTATGTATATTGCACAAATTTTAATTAACTAGTCTTATTATAGATCTTTAATATTAAGAAAGATTTAAATCCAAAAAATATTAAATATTTTGACTATAATATAGAACCATTTCAAAGGCTTTCTTTTATGATTTAAACATTCAATTCATGTTAAGCACTCAATTTTTTAGGAAATGCTATGAAGGAAATGCTTTCCTACTCCTTACTTTTATTTTTTAGAATATAAAGAATCCTTCGTGGAGATTTTCTTTCTGAGTTAATAACTTCTGTAGTATGAAAATAAATCCAAAGGATCAAATATGGCATGTGCATTTAGAATTTGTCCCTTAAGACAGAGCTTGCCTAAATCCTGCTTTGAAAAAGCAGAAGGGAAAATATTTTTAGTTGGCAATTTCCTCATCTAGTACAGAGTATTATTCTGTACCTTAGGGTAAAACTTGCAGATCATCATCAACCCTGTTTTTGCCTCCCAATGCAAATTGAAAGCATAAAATTTGGTAGGTATGAGTTAAATTAATGATAGTAAAATCACAGAGGCCTGTTTTACGCTGTGAGATGCAAACATAAAGTTGACAATTATTAACAGAGTCTACTCTGGAGCCCTTTTACTATGGGTTGATTTGTTTCATCTATTTTTCTGGTATGAAAAACATAGCCAACCTACAAGACACCACACACTTGGAAATAGTCCTAGCCAAAATATACAGTTGGAAGAAGCAAATGCTTCTCTGTGAGCTTGCCTTGCAGTCTAGTTCTATTACTGGGGATCAGGGAGGAGAAATATGTTTTCCAAGAAGCAGTTACACACAATATAACAGCCAAATGTAGGAATATCTTGTGGAATATCTTCATAATATCTCTAAATCTTAGAGCAGAAAAAAATCTGTTTCCAGGCTACTAACATAGGGCATGCTTCATAAATTAGTGATGACATTATTTGTGATTCCTCTTATTGTGTATGTTCCCAAATAATGGCTCCTAAAATTGACTGTTCTTCTTTTGTATCTTCCTACAGCAAAATATCTATATAAGAAACAAAACTTCTCTTTTCCTTGGACAGGATATATTTTTTTTATTTGTAATAGGCATGTTAAAGTTAACCTCCACATCTGTTCTACTCTCTAATTACACAAGGAAACAAAATAGCATAATTCACAACTGTACTATAAAACATAAGGTGCATATGATTTAAGTTTGTGTGTATCATACACTTTATTTCAGGCAGTATCCATCTATTATGTTATTCTCCTGTCACAGACATACATCAATAGGGAATGTCTTTCCCCTGGGAAGAATTGTGCACTGCATTTTCCCCTATGTAAACAAATCATGGTTTTCTTCAACAAACAAGACTTTCAATTCATTCATTTTTAGAGCAAAGTTCAAATAACTGTAATAGAACCATGAGTGTGCTTTGATTCCAAGGACTAGCTCCTAACTTAAAAAAAAGGCACTTGGACAAAAAAGCAGAATTTTACAAATACCAAGTTACATAAGAGCCTTTTTTTCAGGAGTCCTTTTTGTATAAAGAATTAAACAACAACAAAAGCTTTGTATTTGAGGAAAGTTAACAGTTGAATTGGTTTAATGTAAAAACCTAATAGAGTAATGCCTTCATTAAATAAACCCCATTTTAAATTCCATAGTCTCAAAATACACTAATTAATTTCATCTTCAGTCCAGTCAATTCATTGTTTCATACTGCAAAGAGTCAGTAACTTGGATAATGAAAATGTAGCCATAATATTTCATTTTGATTTAAAAATTAACTATTTCAAATAAGTTATATAATTTATGATGAGGTTTGTTTTGGGATAGTGGAATATATCAGATAATCACATTCTTGTATATATAATAATTTTTTATAAATGTAAATTAAATAGACAAATTAAAATGAAAATGTATGTATATGCCACCCTTTTCATCCTCCTTGCCCCCATTTTCACCCTATATAAAGATGAATCTTTGTTGTTCCAAGATCATTCCTCAAACACATTTTCCATGGGGCTCAGAAGTTTTTCATTCTTAATTACAGCTTTTATGTAATTAACTTATTTTTGTTGGAAATCAAATATTTGTCAAAATACATTCAAATTCTCTATTTTTTTAAGGCATAACACAATTGCCTATCTTTTCTTTCTTTCTAATTCTGGGGGAAAAATTTGGTCATCATTAAGTGACAGTATATAATACTCTATTTACTTCTACCCCAAACTTTATCTGCTTTCTCAATAACAAACCCCATTTCTGCTACTTTCATTCTATAATTGACCTTTTTTAGTATATTTTAGACTGAGGCTACTTGAAAAACAACTTCATCTTCTAACCACAACAAACCTGTTTCTTTCCTACATCCCTTTGGATTCATAGAAATACCTTTTAGTCTTGTTTACCAAAGCCAACCTGCCTACTGAGACTATGATTCTTTCATCTTAACGCTTTTCTCTTTTAAAGTCTTTTTCTTCACTACATCTGTACAGTCTACTAAAAAATATGTTCAAGGTAACTTCATTCTAAAACCTAATGACAAGAAAAAATAAAGATATATATTCTCAAATCAAGTACCTGTCAAGGGTGACAGAGATGATAGATTTACCTCTCTCCTGCTGTGATTATTGGACAAGTTAGTGTATATTTACTGCTTCTGTATTATAATTACACCAAAATCTTGAATCCCATTGCAAATTGTCTTGATGGTCATCACTCTTCACAACTGCTCTTAAAAATGTGGTTGAGCATTGACCTATGAACCAGGAGGTCACGGTTCGATTTCTAGTCAGGACACATGCCTAAGTTGCTGGTTCAATCCCCAGTACGGGGGGTGCAGGAGTCAGCCAATCAATGATTTTCTCTCATCGTTAATGTCTCTATTTCTCTCTCCCTCTCCCTTCCTCTCTGAAATCAATGAAAATATATTTTTAAAAATATAATCAAACCATTATTCTTAAACTAACATATATTAAAGGTTTTTAATAAAGATACAAACTAAAAACTCCATATGGATTAATTTAACCCACTTACAAATAGGAAATTGGAAGTGTATAAAACAGAAAACCACCCAAAGGCACAACAGAACTAGCAAGTGGCAAAACTTGGGTTTGAATCCAGGTTGTCTAATTCTAGAACTTACATAGTAATTAACATTTACTTATTAGAGTACAAATTTCAAAACAAACAAGATTTAGAATTATGTTAGCTGTTATCTTGAATTTTCTGCATCACTGTTGTTTACTATTATGTTTTTTTATTGCTTAAAGTATTACAAAGAGTATTACATATGTCTCCTTTTTTCCCCCTTGACATTCCCCCTGCCTTCCCTACCCCACAGTGTCTTGTGTCCATTGGTTATGCTTATATGCATGCATACAAGTCCTTCAGTTGATCTCTTACCGCACCCCCAACCCTCCCCTATTGTTTACTATTATTAATTATTCTTCTTTGGCATCTTTATTCCCTTCTTAGTTTTATACCTGCTTTATCTAGTGTCTACACTGATGAATTTTTTTCCTTTTACTCCACCAATTCAGAGGTTACCCAACAGATTTTCCTGTGGCCCACCTGCTTTTTCAACAACCTCTCCCTTTACACTATTATATATTTTCAACTATCACCTCTAAGTGGATAACTCCCAATTTTATAAATTCTGTTCTTAACTTCCTCCTGAGATATGAACATGACTTTTGACCATTTCTTCCTTCTTGTTGAGGCTGAAAGTAACACCTTTACTTTAAAACAGTGGTTCTCAACCTTCTTAATGCCGCGACCCTTTAATACAGTTCCTCATGTTGTGGTGACCCCCAACCATAAAATTATTTTCGTTGCTACTTCATAACTGTAATTTTGCTCTTGTTATGAATCATAATGTAAATATCTGATATGCAGGATGTATTTTCATTGTTACAAATTGAACATAATTAAATCATAATGATTAATCACAAAAGCAATATGTAATTATATATGTGTTTTCCGATGGTCTTAGGCGGCGACCCCTGTGAAGGGTTGTTCGACCCACAGGTTGAGAACTGCTGCCTTAAAATAAAAAGATAAAGTTAAATATTGTTACAATGACGTCATCACAAACATGATGTCTTCTGGCCCCTCAGCTACCAATCCTGCTACTCCAATATAAAGATTTGGAAACTGGTCCAAAAGAGGGATGATATTACTCATGGTTATAGGAAAGCAGATCTTAAAAAGTGAAGGAAGAGGCCATTTTATTAAGTTGTATAATAACTGAAATTTTTATTTTTGGAATTCAGTATTTTAACCTTTTGAGAAAACATGCTATATCATGGGACATTCATTAGGTGGTAAGATTCCTATGACTATATTAGTCAGTCCCATCCCTTCCTTGAAACCAAATGCTGGACATGACCATAGTCATGTCATCTTCTTCATTTAAATCTCTTAAAGTTTGGTCATTTTTCCTATTCTAACTCATCCTTAGTGGTCAGGACATTATCCTGAAGAGTACAACACTTAGATATTTGTTTTAGACAACTTGACGATCTCGATCTCTGTAATACTAATGAATCTCAGATTCTTCAGATGAGTGGAAGATATGCCATTCAGAGACAGTGAATATATCTTTTTCATATAATTTTTCTTGCCCTCACAATGATCCCAGCATACACTATTCTTGGAAATTCACAAAGGTCTTTTATCAATAACCTTAATCAATCTATGTTCTTCCACCTAATACAGAGTTTGTTAGTCCTGGGAATTGCAAGGAAATCACAGGATAAAAACATTGTTCTTTTTGAGGTTTTATGCAAGTTGGTGCTGGCCACAATAATCTTCTAGATAGACTAGATTGACTTACCATTGCCAGTGGTATGGCATTATTGGGAGTGAATGATTACCATGTGATGAACTAAGGTTAAATGGGTAGTAGATTAGGCCTTCTATTCAAATGGAGAGAAAGTCAAATTATCCTAAATAAGTTGTGAGCTGATGTGCAGACACTCTCTATGCATTTTTATGTTATTGTTGCCATTTCTAGCATGGGTATTCTAGATTCATTTAGTAGTGTTAAAGCATTTTAGATTTCTTTATAATGTTCAATATGAAAATGGAAGATATTGAATATAGATATGGAGAATTTTGAACAGGAGCCTATTTAAATAATATGTAAATGAGTAGCCATGCTTAAGGTTTTCTGATATAAAGAAAAGTTTCACTATTGAATAGAATATTAGTTGCTGAGCTGAGTGGCTGACAGGTCGAGTTTTAACGTACTATTGTGATTGAACTACCTTTTATCATGAAGGTGGTGGAAAAGTTATGGGGAGGGATAAAATTAAGTTCATTGTGGTAGGAATCTAAAAGTATCTTAGAAGCTGGAGAGTTTTCAGCAATTTCTTATGCTTTCCATATCTGTTCTTGTTTTAGGCTCAGGTAGCATGCATTTTTATGTACTTAAGATTACTGTGTGTTTCAGTTGAAAGGCCACACAAAGTCCCTAGGGCCATGTTATGCATAGGTCATGGTCAATTATTAGGTAAATGTAAAAATAAATCTGTAGAAAATTAACTTGGATCTTTCTGATCAATACTTTCAAATGGTCTTTCTGATATAATAGAACCATCAGAGCTTTGAACTTCCTAGGACTCTAGAAAATTGTCAGTTTCAGTCATTTGCATAGAATCATTTGGCTACTGTTTTTTAAATAATTTTGTGGTGTAGGATGAAGATTAATTTCTTAGATCCAAATATTTTTTAGGGTTAAGCAAAATTTTTCTTTTCTTTATAAGATGGATTATACCACATAGGAATGCACATGTTAGTTTGGATTCCTGGCTTTAGAAGTTAAAACTATATCAAGGGGCCCACCGGCACTGACCCAGTTTGAGTTTATGGCCACACTCAGCTGCTGTAGGCTGTGGTGCTCAGAAAGAGCCATCACTGATGGACCAGTTTGTCTGGAGCATCCCTGTGCATTGGAAACATTCTGTTGTCTTTAATAGTTACCAAGGCTGTTCTCTGGGTTTCCAGTTCCTCCTCTTCTGCAAATATAATAGGACTGCATTTTCCTATGTTATTTAAGATGAAAATGGCTGTCTCACTTGCTTCAGTGAACAGAATATGGAAAGAAGCAGCACAGTTCACTTGTTCATGAAGGTCATTAATAGCCAAAGAGCAATTTAGCAGATCCTCTTCCACCTGCATGAAGAGTCTCTACACCAGAACCTTTCTAATCAGTTTAGTTTACAGACCAGCAGCAAAAACATTATCCATAAACTTTCTAGAAATGCAAAAAGTCAGGCACCTCCCCAGAGATGAATCGATATATACATTTTAACAAGCAATTTATATGGATATTAAAGCTTAAGAAGTGTTGTGATGAAAGCGCAGCCAGCCAGTGTCGCAGAGTGAGATCAGTTTGGAAGTGTGCTGCTAGCCATCCCACTAGGAAAATTTAGCATGAGTGGAAATAAACTTTAGCTGTCATGAGCACATAGATATGGGGTGATATTTTATTGCAGCATAACCTTGCTTATTACAAATGAGACAGACATAAACAGGCTTAATGGACAATAGGATAAGTGATCTCATATAGATACTAAAAATATGGTACCTAGCCCTGGCTAGCATTGCTCAGTGGTTAGAGTGTCAGTCCTTGAAATGAAGGGTCCACAGTTTTATTCACAGTCAAGGGCATGTACATGGTTTTCAGGTTGATCCCTGATTCTGGTGGGGGCTCATGTAAGCAATCAATTGATGTGTCTCACAACAATGTTTTTTTCTCTCTCTCTCTTCTCCTCCTTCCCTCTCTTTCTTGTTTTTTTTTTGTCTCTTCCCCTCCTTCCCTCCCTTCTACTCTCTTTAAAACTCATGAAACTAGACCACCAACTTACACCATATACAAAAATAAACACAAAATGGATAAAAGACTTAAACATAAGATGGGAAACCATAAAAATACTAGAGGAATCCACAGGCAGCAAAATCTCAGAAATATGCCTAAACAATTTCTTCACTGATACTGCTCTTAGGGCAAGGGAAACTAAAGAGAAAATAAACAAATGTGACTACATCAAAATAAAAAGCTTTTGCACAGCAAAGGAAACCATCAACAAAACAACAAGAAAGCCCACTGCATGGAGAACACATTTGCCAATGTTATCACCGATAAGGGTTTAATCTCCAACATTTACAGGGAACTCATACAACTTAACAAAAGGAAGATAAACAACCCAATCAAAAAATGGGCAATGGTCCTAAATAGACACTTTTTGAAAGAAGACAGAAGAAAGGCCAAGAGACATATTAAAACATGCTCAAAGTCATTAATCATCTAAGAGATGCAAATCAAAACGACAATTCAGTACCATCTCACACCTGTCAGAATGGCTATCATCAACAAATCAATAAACAACAAGTGCTGGCGAAGATGTGGAGAAAAAGGAACCCTCGTGCACTGCTGGTGGGAATGCAGACTGGTGCAACCACTGTAGAGAACAGTATGGAGTTTCCTCAAAAACTAAAAATGGAACTCCCATTTGACCCAGTGATCCCACTTCTAGGAATATATCCCAAGAAACTAGAAACACCAACCAGAAAGGATATATGCACCCCTATGTTCATAGCAGCACAATTCACCATAGCTAAGATTTGGAAACAGCCTAAGTGCCCATAAATAGATGAGTGGATTAAAAAACTATGGTACATCTACACAATGGAATACTATGTTGCGGTGAAAAAGGAGTTCTTACCATTTGCAACAGCATGGATGGAAGTGGAGAGCATTATGCTGAGTCAGAGAAAGATAAATATCACATGATCTCACTCATTTATGGAATATAATGAACAACATAATCTGGTAAACAAAATCAGATCCAGAGACAGAGAAACATCGATCAGACCGTCAAACTTCAGAGGGAAGGTAGGGGAGGGTGGGGGTAAGAAGGAGAGATCAACCAAAGGACTTATATGCAAGCATATAGGCCTAACCAATGGACACAGACAACAGGGGGCTGAGGGCACGAGAGGGGGTGATGGGGGGGAAATGTGGGAATAAGGACAAATATGTAATAACTTAATCAATAAAGAAATTTAAAAAATAAATTAATTAAAAAATCAATGGAAAAATATCTTTGGGTGAGAATTAACAGAAAAGTGGTACCTAACATAAAATATGCTATATTGGAGAAATTGAACTTTTCCTTAATATGTAATACCATACGTGAAAAAATTTCTTTACAAAAAATAAATTATATTATTTTCCAATTACACGGAAATAGAAACCTTTACTTTCCATTTTGTCATTGTGAAAAAAATTAACATCTTAATTATTTTTAATGTACAACTGAATGCTATTAAATAAAGTCACATGTGCTAACATAATCACCATCTATTTTTAGAACTCTTTTTAAATATTATGACTTCTATTATGTTGAGGTAGCTTCTTTCTATTCCAAGTAGATGAGGAGTTTTTTTAGATAAAAATGTTTTGAATTTTGTCAAATGCTTTTATGCATCAATTGAATGATCATGTGTTTTTTTCATTTATTCTGTTAATATGGTTTCTTACATTAATCAATTTCTGTATGTTTAACCATCCTTGCATTTGGGAATAAGTTTTTGTATAATTATATTTTCATTTTCTCTAATTATTTTCTAATCTTCCTTATGATTTATTTTTTTAATCCATTAGCTGTTTAAGAGTGTGTTAATTCCAAGCATTTTTTATTTTTTCCAGTTTTTTTGTTTTGTGTTTTATTCTTTACATTTGAATTTTTTCTTTATTGATTAAGATATTACATATGTGTCCTTATCCCCCCATTGCTCCCTCCCACACCCCCACTCATGCCCTCACCCCCCTGGTGTCTGTGTCCATTGGTTATGCTTATATACATGCATACAAGTCCTTTGGTTGATCTCTCCCCCTTATCCACGCCCTCCCCTGCCTTTCTTCTGAGGTTTGACAGTCTGATCGATGCTTCTCTGACTCTGGATCTTTATTGGTTTTTAACTTTATTCCATTGTGGTTAAAAAACATACTTTGGATGGTAATTATAATTTTATATCTACTGAGTCATAATTTGTGAACTAATGTATGGTATATCCTGGAAAATATCTCATGTGACATTGAGAAGGAATGGATTCTGTTGTTGGGTAAAATTTTTTATTTCAGTATGAACTAGTTGGTTTATTGTGTTCTTCAAATCCTCTAATCCCTTACTGATATTCCATTTGTTCTATCCATTATTTAAAGTGAAACATTAAAGTCTTTAATTATTATTGTGTAACTTTAATTTTTTTTTTTCATTTTTGGTGCCTATGTTTAGATGGTCTATTATTAGTTGCATAGATGTTTGTAATGAATATATCTTTTTGCTGATATGAAACTTATATTAATATCCTTCTTTGTCTGTTGTAACTTTTTAATTTAAGGTCTATTGTACCTGAAATTAGTGTAACCAATCCTGCTTTCTTTGTGTTATCACTTCAATGGAACATATTTTTTCATTCTTTTATGCTTAAAACTTTGTGTCTTTGGATCCAAATGAGTCTCTTATAGACCATATAAAGCCAGATCATGTTTTCGTTTTTATTTTGACTGTTTGTTTTAGCCATTTTTCCAGTCTCTGTCTTTTAAATGATATAATTGATATTAAGTAATTAATGATAAGGAAGGACATACTTCCATCATTTTGCTATTTGCTTTCTGTACATAGTCAGTGTTTGTTGGTTTTTTTTTGTTGTAATTTTTTTTTGGTCCTGCATTGTTGTATGTGTATGTTTACTAAAATTTCATACTGAAATGATTGCATTACTTTCTCATTTTCTTTTGTATTCATTTTAAAGCTGTTTTAATTCTGAATTCCATGGATTTATGGATTTACATTTGCCATCCTAAAGTTATAACTTTAATTTTAATTGATAGCCACATAACTTTAGTAATGCAAAAAAAATTATGTTCCTTTATAACTGTATCCTCACCTTTTTCATACTGATATTATAGAATTACATCTTTATACATGTGTGCCCCAAACAAAGAATAATAAAAAAATTGTATCAAACCAAAGTTACAATACTAGCTTTGAAAAAAAAATTTATCTTTATTGTTGAAAGTATTACCGATGACCCATTTGTTTTTTGTTTTCCCATTGAGGCCCTCCTACCAGCACCAGTCCTTCCCAAGTCTTCACCACACTATTTTCTGTGTCCATGGACTGTGCATATATGCATATAAGGACCCCAGTTAATCACTCCCCCTATCCCAGCCACCACTGCCACCTTCCCTCTGAAATGCATGTCTTTTCAATGGTTCCATGTCTCTGGATTTATTTTGTTCATCAGTTTATTTTGTTCATTAGATTCCACATATGAGTGAGATCGTGTTATACTTATCTTTCTCTCACTGGCTCATTTCGCTTAGAATATTCTTCAGGTTTCTCCATGCTGTGACAAAGGGTAAGAATTCTTCTTTCTTACCATTGCTTAGTATTCCATTGGGTAAATGTACCACAACTTTGTTACCCACTCATCTGCTAAGGGGTATTTGAGCAGTTTCCAAATCTTAGCTATTATATATTGTGCTGCTACGAACATAGACTTGCCTATATTCCTTCTGATTGGTCTTTCGGGTTTCTTATGATATATTCCAAGGAGTGAGATCACTAGGTCAAATGGCAGTTCCATTTTTAATTTTTTGAGGTAACTCCATACCCTCTTCCACAGTTGGTACACCAGTCTGCATTGGCACCAGAATTGTAGTAGGGTTTCCTTTTCTCCACATCCATGCCAACATTTGTCATTTGTTGATTTATTAATAGTAGCCATTCTGAAAAGTGTGAGGTAATACCTCATTGTCTTTTTAATTTGCATCTCTCTGATGATCCGTGACTTTGAACACTTTTTCATGTCTCTTGGCCTTCTGTATGTCCACTTTCAAAAAGTGTCTATTTAGGTCCTTTGCCCATTTTTTTATTGGATTGTTTGCCTTCCTTTTGTTAAGTTGTATGAGTTCCTTATATATTTTGGGTATTAACCCCTTATCAGATGTATCATTGGCAAATATGTTATCCCAAGAAGTGGGCTCTCTTTTCATTTTGTTGATGGTTTATTTTGCTGTGGAAAAGCTTTTTACTTTGATGTAGTCCCATCTGTTTATTTTCTCCTTAGTTTCCCTTTCCCTAGGAGATGTATCCACAAACATACTGCTACAAGAAATATCTGAGATGTTGCTGCCTATGCTTTCTTCAAATTTTTATGGTTTTGTTTCATGACTCACATTTAGGTCTTTTGTCCATTTTGAGTTTATTCTTGAGTTTCATTTTTGCACATGTAACTGTCTAATTCTCTCAACACAATTTATTGAAGAGACTGTCTTAGCTCCATTGTATGCTCTTGCATCCTTTGTCAAATATTAACTAAGCATAATAGCTTGGGTCAATATCTGGGTTCTCTGTTCTGTTCCACTGATTTATATGCCTGTTCTTGTGCCAGTAGAAGACTATTTTGATTACTGTGGCTTTGTAGCATAGCTTGATATCTGGTCTTGTAATCCCTCCCAATTTGTTCTTTCTCAGGATTGCTGTGGCTATTCGGAGTCTTTTTTATTCCATATAAATTTTTGGAGTGTTTTTTTTTTCTAGATCTGTGAAGTATGGCTTTGGTATTTCAATTGGGATTGATTTGAATCTATAGATTATTTTGGGTAGTATGGACATTTAATGATGCTGATTCTACCATTCCATGAGCACAGTCTTCCACTTGTTCATATCTTCCTCTATCACTTTTTTCAACATCCTGTAGTTTTCTGAGTACAGATCTTATATCTCCTTGGTTAAGTTTATTCCTAAGTATATTATTTTGTTGTTGTTGTTGCAATAATAAATGGGATTGCTTTTTTTTTTAGTTTCTCTTCCTGAGCGTTCATTTTTGGTGTATAAAAATGCCATAGATTTCTGGGTGTTAATTTTGTATCCTGCTACATTGCCAAATTCATTTATTAAAACTGGTAGTTTCTGATGGAGTATTTAGGGTTTTCTATGTATGATGTAGTCTGCGCATAATGACAGTTTTACTTCCTCCTTTCCAATGTTGATACCTTTTATTTGTTCTTCTTGTCTGATGGTTGTTGCTAGGACTTCCAATACTATGATGAATGACAGTGGTGAAAGTGGATATCCCTATCTTATTCCTGTTCTTATCCTGTTCTTAACTTGTCAAATGCAGAAAAAGCATTTGACAAAATCCAACACCCTTTTTTGATAAAAACTCTCAGAAAAGTGACAAAAGAGAGATCATACCTCCAAAAAATAAAGAACATAATTACACTTGAGAAGAATATCTTATCTGAGATGCTAATAAGGGCCTTCGAGACTAGGGAGCAATTTAGAATGCTGTTCCTTTGTGATAATTTTTTTGTCTAGAGGATTTATCCAGTGCTGCCAATGGGGTATTAAAGTCTTCTACTATAATTGTATTGCTGTAGATCACTTCCTTGATATCTTCCAGGAGTTTTGTGTGTGTGTTTTTTTTAATGTATTTGAGTGCTCCTGCAGTGGGTGCATATATGTTTATCAGAGTTATATCCTCTTGTTGTATTGATCCCTTTAGTATTATGAAGTGGCCTTTCTTATCCCTTGTTATGGCCTTGACATTCAGGTCTATTTTGTCAGATATAAGTATTGCTACCCCAACTTTTTTTTCATTTCCATTTGCCTGAGAAATATTTTTTCATTCCTTCCCTGTCAGTCTGTGCGGGTCCCTTGTTCTGAGGTGGGTCTCTTGTAGACAGCATATATATGGGTCATGTTTTCTTATCTACTCAACCACTCCATGTCTTTTGATTGGAGCATTTAATCTATTTATGTTTAAGGTTATTATTAATAGGGACTTGTTAGTAACATTTTTATTATTTATGCCCATGTTACTTCTTCCCTTTCTATTTTTTCTTTTTACAACTGTCCCTTTAGCACTTCTTGCATTTCTGGCTTGGTAGTGATAAACTCCCTTAGACTTTTTGACTGCAAAGCTCCTGATTTCCCCTTCAAATTTGAATGATAGCCTTGCTGGATAGAGTATTCTTGTATTCTGTCCCTTGCTTTGCATCACTTTATATACTTCATTCCATTCCCTTCCGGCCTGATGTGTTTCTGTTGAGAAATCATTTGATAGTCTAATAGTCTAATGGGAGATTCCTTGTAGGTAACTCTCTGTCTCTCTCTCTCTCTTTCAGCCTTTAAGTTTCTCTCTCTGTTGTGAACATTTGCTATTGTAATTACGACCAGTCTTGGTGTGGGTCATTTTTGGGTTCATCTTGTTTGGGACTCTCTGTGCTTGTGTGACTTTTCTCTTCCCCAAATCAGGGTAGTTTTCTGTCATTATTCCCTCAAATGGGTTTCTAATAGTCGCTCCTCTTCTTGTCCTTCTGGCACCCTTATTATACGTATGTTACTTCATTTCATGTTGTCCCAAAACTCCCTTAGGCTCTCCTCATGCTTTTTAATTTTTTTCTCCAATTGTTGTTCAGATTGGGTTTTTGTGCCCTGTCTTCTAACTCAGTAATTCAGTCCTCTGCTTCTTCTAGTCTACTGTTGAAACCTTCCATTGTGTTTTTTATTGGAGATATATAATTTTTCATTCCCTTTTGATTCTTACACAAGTGGTTAATTTTTTTCATCCAGCTGATTAAGGAACTGTATGACCCTTGCTCTGAATTTTTTTTCTGAATATTTCATCTCTCCATGTCATTTAGTTCCTTTTCTAGCAATTCTCCCTTTTCTTTCCTTTGGGGGTTGTTTCTTTGTCTCCCCATTATTGCTCTCATAGAAGGGCCTGGAGCCTGTGGCTGAAGCGGCAGGCTTGGCAGGAGGGGAGGGCATTCTGTCTCTCACAGGAGTCTGCACCCAGGGAGACTGGAGTCCCAGTGTCTTGGGTCTGCAAATGAGATAGCAGGTCTTTGGCTGGAGTGGCTGTTGGTGTTCCAGTATGGTTTCTGAGGCCAGTCTGGATGGTGGGGAGGCTGGGTTCCTAGTCATAGCAGCTCTCCCCTTCAAGATGGTGTGGTTTCTGGGCCAGAGCCAGCCAACCTGGGAGGGCTTGCAGTGCTAGCGGGGGCTCCCCATCCAGTAGAGCCCGGTCTGCCAGCCCTGAGACTTCTGCAGGATCTAACTGTCACACACACACACACACACACACACACCACACATCCACACACTCCCTTTTCACTCCCTCATTCACTCACACTCTCTCCCTCACTGCCGTCCTGCAGCCAACATCTTGACTCTAATCGCAAAATGTCTGCTTGGAATTTTTGATTATAATCAGTGCTTCAATTTTATCAGTAGTTATGGAACTATTAAAGTCTTTTTGTTCTTCCTGATTAAGTTTTGGAAGATTAAATTTTTCTAGGAATATTTCCATTTCATCTAGATGGTACAGCTTGCTGAAATAAAGTTGTTCATAATACTTTTTTATGATCCTTTTCATTTCCGAGGGTTTAGTTGTCACTTAGCCCTTTTATTTCTGATTTTGTTTATTCGTTTCTTGATGAGTCTGGCTAAAGGTTCATCAATCCTATTTATCTTTTCAAAGAACCAGCTTGCTATTATTAATCTTTTGTATTTATTTTTTTAGACTCTACATAATTTATTTCCACTCTTATCTTTAATATTTTCTTCTACTTATTCTGAACTTTTCTTGTTGTTCTATTTCTAGTCTTTTAAGTTGTAGGGTTAAATAGTTTAATATTAATTTTTCTTGTTTTTGAGGTAGGCCTGTAGTGCTATGAACTTCCCTCTCAGAACTGCTTTCACTGTGTCCCATAGATTTTGAGTTGTTGTGTGTTCATTTTTATTTGTTTGCAGGAAGTTTTTATATTTTCTTTATCTCTTTATAACCCATTAATTTTTTAATGAATTTCTATTTAGCATCCAGCTGTTTGCATGTTTCTGAGTGTTTTTATTGTAGTTGATTTCTAATTTCATTCCATTGTGATGTGAGGAAATGCTTGATGTGATTTCCATAATCTTGAACTTTTAGGAACTTTGTTTTGTGGTTTATCTTTGAAAATCTGTTCTCATGTGCCAAGAAAATGCTTTCAAGAAAGAATAATTCTGTATTAATGATCAAATAAAATTATGTGGCTTTTGAAATCTGCTTTCTATACTTGGTTGATAAGTCATGGTAAATAATTAAAAATGATTTTACACATCTGGTCTCAAAATTGCTTAATCCATTAGGTATGTATTGTTTTATAGTCCAGAATCTGTGTAGATTATAAATCAAACTGAAGTAATTTATTTGGGAAAAGTATCTAACTTAACTATAAACATTGAACAAGTATACTAGAGGGAAATGCTTTTGGTGAGTTTCAGATAATATTTTCTTTTTTCCAGATGGGTGAAAAGTTTACTGCCTTTACACATATACAAACAGACACACATACAATATTCAGTGCCTACACATTTTGTTAGTGAACTCATATGCAACACCTGCTCAAGTTTTCTTGTGTGTCTCTCTCTTTATCTTTCATTTGTGGTAAGAGCACTCAACATGCAATCCATTCTCTTAACCAATTTTGAAATGTATCAACTATTGGAACTATGTTATATAGCAAATCTCTAGAACTTATTTATACAGTGGTTCTCAACCTTCCTAATGCTAAGACCCTTTAATACAGTTCCTCATGTTGTGGTGACCCCCAACCATAAAATTATTTTCGTTGCTACTTCATAACTGTAATTTTGCTACTGTTATGAATCATAATGTAAATATCTGATATGCTATATGTGTTTTCCAATGGTCGCAACCCACAGGTTGAGAACCGCTGATAGCAGAACTGAAACTTTATACCCATCAATATTCAATCTTTACTTTTTAATGAATCTAATCAATTACTATAAGAAGGTATAGCTTCTTCTTCAAACCAGTGTAGCTGCTTTTGCATTTGGATCTCTTCAATAAGTTCATTTAAAATATAACTATTTCTTTTTATTAAAATTAAAAGGAAGATTTTCAGCAGTTCTTTTGTCACAGAATGAATAATAACCTTAAATAACAACCTTAAATATTTTCTTTAAAACAATGGATTAACAATTTGCAAAGGAGAGCTAGATTACTAACTAGTAATTCAGAGAGATAAATGATATGCTGATCATCTGAGTCAGTATTTGTTATAATTTTTAAGGACAATCATATAAAAAACTGTTCTATGCTAAAAAATTCATAGAGTTAAAAAAAAGTGCGAGATTTGTCGAATTTTTAGAGAACATGTGTATCAAATTGGGCCCATAAATTATGAGTATATATTTCAAAAATCAGTAAGTAGACCTATTCTGGAACCTAGAAGAATTTAAATCATGGACTTAAATGAGATCACTTAGGAATTGTGAAGGTGGAGAAAACTAATGTCGTCAAGAACCATCATTCTAGTAGAAATAGCTCCTCTGGGCAATTAAAGGAAAGAGAAAATCTTAATAGGAGGAAATTAGGAGATTTTATTAATTCATGGCGTCTGTCACACCAGGGAAGCTGGGCAATGTCTCAGTCTAGGCTTAAGTAAGGGTGAGATACAGTCACAAATTACTGTCTATTCTCTCTTATTATTGTAGGCTAATGCACCATCAATTAGTAGAGGAAACCAGAGCAGAAACTTTCACCTATCTGTCCTTCTTGACATTTCATGCAGGCATTCTATGGCATGGAACACAACTCCAAATTGAAAAGTTTTAGGATCAGTAGTCTACACTTGGTCCTTTTATGTTCCTTTTAGAAATCTCTAAAAACATAAACACATAAGTACAATCTGAATTAACTAATGAAATGACAGTAGGAATAATATTAATAGGTTTCTATACACAAATGTTATGCCATGCAATTATATTTGAATATGAATAATTTAAACCAGATCTCTGCATGAAACTCAAGGGGAAATTTAAATATGTCTAGCCACCAGATTAATCTTAGTTCAATCATCTCAATTTCACTTGGATTTCATGTTAGGCCTCTACAACATTTGGCCTCTGCAATATTAACCAGCTTATCTATGTGCTGCAACTCAGGAAACCAAGGCAGTGCCCTGGAGCTAGAATCTGAACAAACAACCCACAAAGGAACCAATATTATAGATACAAGATATAAGAGTTGAAACTATGATTTAAACTAAAAACTGTGTCATAGAAGCCTTTAAAAATGAGTTTTCTTAGAATTGTCTCTGAACTCAGACAAACATATATTGACATTCTAGCATGAAGCATTTCTTGTGTGACTTATCCTGTGAAACCTCAGCTTTCTCATGTAGTAAATTGATATTTAATGAGCACTTTATTCTGAGGATTAAAGAGTCAATACTCATGAAAAACCTGAAAGATAGAAGATCTTAAATGTCAGCTATCTAAATCTTCCTAAAAGTGTTACCCCTGGCAATTTGAGTTCACTAACAAAATGTGTAGGCACTGAATATTGTATGTGTGTCTGTTTGTATATGTGTAAAGGCAGTAAACTTTTCACCCATCTGGAAAAAAGAAAATATTATCTGAAACTCACCAAAAGGATTTCCCTCTAGTATACTTGTTCAATGTTTATAGTTAAGTTAGATACTTTTCCCAAATAAATTACTTCAGTTTGATTTGTAATCTACACAGATTCTGGACTATAAAACAATACATACCTAATGGATTAAGCAATTTTGAGACCAGATGTGTAAAATCATTTTTAATTATTTACCATGACTTATCAACCAAGTATAGAAAGCAGATTTCAAAAGCCACATAAATAATTATTTTAAACAATGGTTATTTGAAGTATTTCTTTCCATTTTTTCCTTTAATCCTATCTAAGGACTGATAGCAGTCCCTCCTGTTGAGAAAGCCCTCAAATATTTGCAATATTACACTTTTCAAAAGGAGTTGGAAAGTTGGAAATAAATCAATTTTTGTTTCTCATGGATGAAAAATTTAGTTCACCTGAGCTTATGTACAATAATTATTTTAAACAATGGTTATTTGAAGTATTTCTTTCCATTTTTTCCTTTAATCCTATTTAAGGACTGATAGCAGTCCCTCCTTCTAACAGGGCATCATGACTATCTTCTCCTAGGGACAGGCAGTTCTGCAATACACCAATGTAACAGAAGGGTCACTCAAAATACCAGCTAGTAACCTGGAAGAACTGATCTTGTTCAGCACAAATTTTATCTGAGAATCAATTAATTCACCAATGAGTATCTCAGATGCCCTCTTGTCTATCTAAGAAACCTTAGGTTAATGAAGTCTAACTTGAAATTAATGATGAGAAAATATTGTTGGTGATACATGAGAAAGGCTTACAGAACACTAAAAACTGCCTACAGCAAGTCATATTAAACAAATTTAAAAGAAGGAAAACTATACTATGCATTAACAATGGAAAGGAGTTTGTTGTTTTATTAGGTGCTATGACTTAAACAGTACTTTTAATAAATTGGACCTCTTTTTGCTCCACAAAATCAAATGATACCAACCAAAGTAATATAACCTACTGTATCATTGATAATAGCACAATAGAAAATGATAAAAAAGAGCTTTTTATCTACTTGGTTTGTCTTTGTCTTTCTCTATATATTTGTAAATAAATATTTATAAATACATATTTTTTGTAAGAAACACTGGATCATTGAAAGGATAATGCATTTTGTTGAAGTGGGAGGCAAAATTATTGACTGATCTTAGGCAAAATTCTTTGTTAATATGAGGAAATCTATTTACCACATATGGGGTAGCTGTACACTTAACATTTATCACTAAAATCTAGCATAAAGTAAATTAACACATAAGAGCAAACCTCTCAAATCCCAAACAGAACATAGATGAAGTGCTAGACAGAAAATAGAATTTTCAAATAGCATGCAAAATGACAGCAAAATAAGAAGTAACACAGAGTACCGAGTTACTTATGACTTTTCCTGTGATTGAAGGTAAAGTTGATACCCTAATCACTTGTTCCCCAAAGGGAGTTCTGGGTTGTTTCATCATTCATTTGATTTGGGTGGTAAGAATTTGGGGATCTGAAGCTTTTAATTCCTGGGAAGTTCCTCTGTTATCTGCCTTCCCTATGCACTGACTTGCCCTATGTTATGTGGTTTATTCTCCTTTGGAATTTCTAGTTCTTTTTTATAACAAATCTTGGGGTTCTGCTACTGCCACTGTTATGGCTAATGTTGCAGTTGATAGGATTTTAATCACTTGTAAATACTCCAGCCCTTACATTCCCAAACTGTTCTTGTGCAAAATGACCTACATCTGAAGCCTTGCTTAAAATGTGCATGGGGCTTTCTCTGCTTTTAGAGATTCCATGCATTAATCAGGCAACTACATAGGGAGCACCCCTATTTTGTCAGTAATTGTGTAAAGTATT
>NW_005871312.1:867241-870471 GCF_000147115.1 Myotis lucifugus | reverse complement strand
AAAAAAGGACTGCCCGACACACTTTCTTCCCGCCCGGAATTGACAGAGGTATGTCCACTCACATGCATTTAGCAAAAGCTTTTAGGAAAAATAGATGAGCTGAATTTTAAAGAATAAATACCCCTTTGGTAAAAGAAGAGTGGTGTAAATGTGTGCATGTGTTTGTATTTGTGTGTGTGTATGTTGGTGGGGTTGCTAAAATTTCTAGTTATGTTTCTAGGCAGAAAGAAAATCTTGTGTAAAGGTACATATATGTAATGTTTTATGGTATTTTTGTAATACTGGAATACTATAAATAGTTTAGCCTAGTTGGAATATAACGGACAGGTTGAAATAATAGGGCATGTCTAGAAAGAAGGAAGTAAGCAAATAATATAGTAAGGATTTGCCTGAAGAATTAGCTGGGGTACATATTATGATATATTCTGTTAGTTTTTGCTGTCTTAATAAAGTAGGTCTGAAAATATTAGTGATACTTCTATTATCACCCTCACAAGTACCATCGCTGAAATCTAAATATGGTAAATATGGAACAGTTTGGGTTTTTGTTTGTTTGTTTGTTTGTTTGTTTTGAGGGGGTTCCAAAAAAATTTATTTTTTGAGCTCTTTAGATTCAGGTAAACCAGATTTTGTGCTAAATGTTTCACACACATTAAATCCTTTCATACATAAACTCTAAAGGTTTATTATCATTTTAAATTTTCATTTGGGACATTTTTAACTTAGGGGTTATATAATTGTCCAAGGGAAATTTTAACTTAGGTTTTATATAATTGTCCAAAGTGTATAGCCAGTAAGTAGTGGAAACTAGTGACACATTTTCTCTTTTTACCCAGACTTCCACACTGTGTTGAAAGGAGTTTTTAGGGGTGAAATAGGCAGGTTTAGGAAATTTTAGAAATTAAGGGTTCCATGGAAAAAGCATAGGGCTACAGAGCTGCAAAGAGTACATTTCCATAGAATAAGGGAGCTGGGAGCTGCAGAAGGTACATTTCCATAGAATAAGGGAGCTGGGAGCTGCAGAAGGTACATTTCTATAGAATAAGGGAGCTGGGAGCTGCAGAAGGTACATTTCTATAGAATAAGGGAGCTGGGAGCTGCAGAAGGTACCCAATTATGGAATAAAGGGAAGGAAGCCCCTCATTCAGAGAGGGAGGAAAAAAAGCCCAGAGGGAATAAGAGAACAATAAGGGAGAAGAAGGAGGGAACCTCACATACTTACCTGAAACTTGAGCTCAGGAGTTGCTATAGTGACCAAATCAAAGGGGAATAGTGACCAATCAGAGGGGATACCAAGGCATAAAGAACTGCAGCCTTTATAAACCATGGGAAAATGGACTTAGTGGGACTCTTCCCCCCTCCCCATGTGGGAGTCTTTGCTTGTTTCTCAATAAATTTCCACCTTTGCTGTACCGTCCTCCGTCCATTGTTTCATTCTTCAACTCCAACAACAAAGACCCCCGGGAAACCATCCTGCCCAGGGGAACACTGTGCATTTCCAGTCCAAATTTTCCGTATCATTATGATATTTTATTTCTCTTGGAGTAGACCCATATTATAAATTTGTATTCCCAAGTGCTATAACTTGAACTTTCCTAAAAAGAATGAACCAGTGCTAAGCATTTTCTCAAACTGGGTAAAAGATAGAGAATTCACCCTTGTCTAACTTACTTCCTCACATTCCCTAAGACTGTCATTATGTGTTGTTTTTTTCCTCTTCTCAAATATCTTAGTTATTTCTAACATCCCTAATACACATGTTCAGCTGATGATATTTCCACAAAATTCATTGAAAAAAAATAGAAGCCACCAGATGGGAACTCCCTCATTTCTTAACTGCAACTCTAGTACAGCCATATGCTTCAGGCTTTATCTTCCCCTCTACTTTTAGGAAGGGAAAGTGTTCTCTCCCTCTTCATAGTAAAAGCCAATGTCTTCCCATTTTCTCTGTACCCCATCCTTTCATGTCTTCTTAATAAATTCATGCCCACAATTTTTGCCCCTTTCTCCTACAGATTCAAGATATCATTTACAAATGAATCATTCGAATTACCTATATTTACATTTAGAAGCCTCCCTCAATCCTAAATCTTTTTCCTTTACTGCTCTGTATTTCTGTTTGTGCTCACCCTAACTGTAATTTTCCTGACAGACTTTTCTATATGCATAGTCTTTGGTTCAAAAACATCTCTTTATTCTTTGTGTGTAGGGTGCAGGGAAGGAGAATGGAACTTAGGGTAACACAGTTATAATAAAGACTGACTAGCTAAAATAAAGGTTGGAGTTAAATGATATACTAATCCTCAGCATTACATTTGGAAAAGGTAAAATGCCCCACTTTGGCCTTGCTCTAACTCACAGCCACGCTCTCCTTTACCATGTCCAGGCCATTGTGGCAAGCATGGGGGCAGCAGCCAAGGTTGGGAAGCAGTCATCGCTTACTGATGCAGCACAGCTTCAGAGCTGCCATGTCCTGAGGTCTGGGTTGTGATCCATCTAATTTTTGGCTATGTGTAGGGAGGTCAGTAAAAAAGAAGTGAATCCTCTAAATCAAATTTAGCAAACAAATCCCACTCATAGAGCTGGTTGAACCATGAAACAACATGGTCCCCGTATAGTGAATGTTCAAAGGCACAGGTGGTTCTCTACCTGTCTCTGGAGCAGTGACTTGATTGTGCTCATTCACTTTCTCATTCCCTGGGAAAAGTCCATCCACTGTTCTTTCAGATGTCTCTTCATATGCTCCAGTACAGCACTTCTGTATCTAGGTGTTAGCATAGTCAGCATGGTGATCATGCATTAATGATGGGAATTAAAGACCTAAATGATACTCCCAGTTTTGAATTTGGGTTCTATTATCCTCCTCCAATCAGAATGCCAAAGAATAGGCATACATTTCTTGAAAAAGTGAACACATAAACATTTCAAACATCCATATTTTGTCATAGAGTCAGGTCCCTAGATCTATAATGTTTTTGTTTTGTTTTGTTAATCCTCACTAGAGGATATGTTTTCCATTGATTTTCAGAGAGAGTGGAAGGGAGGGAGGGAGGGAGGGAGAGGGGAGAGAGAGAGTAAGGGAAGAGATAGAGATAGAGAGAGAGAGAGAGAGAGAGAGAGAGAGAGATATCAATGTGAGAGAAACATATCAATTGGTTGCCTCCCACATGCCCCCAACTGGGGATCAAACCTGCAACCTAGGTGCATTCCCTTGACCAAGAATAGAATCA
>NW_005871312.1:823252-824775 GCF_000147115.1 Myotis lucifugus | reverse complement strand
CACTTTCGGGCCAAGCGACCGGGCGAGCCAAAGGCCAGGCCGGGTGGTGGGCGGCCCGCTTCCCGGCGACGCCCACGGCAGCAGGCCTTGCATTGGAGCCGAGTGGCCGGCTCCCCATCCATTAAGGGACCTCCATTTTGGGCAGGACCATGTGCGCAGCAAAGGCTCCTTCCCGGAAGGAGCCTCTGCTAGCCACACCCAGGATTTCTCTGGACTAACCAATGGTAATCAAGGGAAGTGCACGCCATCGCTATGACCACATCCTGTGTAATGGGACACCAGCTTGCACCTGGCCAATCGGCGGGGGGCACAGTCCCCTCTCCCGCCCCTACTCCAACCCTCTATAAAACTCCTGGTTCTATCAGGCCACTCCCTCTCTGCCACTTGCTGCTGCATCAGTAAGGAAGGTAGGGGAGCCAAGCCCGGGCTTGAAATAAAAGACTCTTTGCTTTTGCATCTGACTGGCTGGCTCCCTGATGGACTCTTGGGAATCTTGAAATCTGGGCATAACATGTACCTTCTTAAAAATTAGTAGATGATAATTATATAGTAGAAAGAATAAAAGTCAATAATGGCTTTTGCTTCTCAATGAAAAGATATATACTTTCTGCCACAAGCTGCACATTTCATAAATAAGTATAACAGACTACCAAGGATGACTGCAGGTTTTCTCTTTTATAATGTAAGCTTTCTTAATAGAATATTCAGACATTAGCTGTTCTAGAAACACTCAAGAATTACTACAACAGAATAATTTATATGTTTACATTGAAATAGTCTTCTAATTGAGTGCATCCATCTAATGCTGATTTTGAAAAAAAAATAAATTCAAAAACATGTTTTTAAAAATCAGAAACTGATTTTCCCTGTTTTTAATTGTAAATAAATACTCCTAGTGAACCTGCATTTTAGAAACTGTTATTCTAGTTACAAAACAAAATAAAATAATTTTCTCTGATACTGTGTTTTCATCTTAACTCTGAATAAATAAAAATAGTGGGATTAATTACTTATAGAGAGTTTGAGTCAATAGGAAGAGAATAAGTTTTAATAAATATGTTAAGCTATCTGTAGCCCAAAAATCTATTGAGAGTAAAATTTTTTGATGTATTCTAAGACATGTCAGTTCACTTACACAAAGCAACCAGGGATCTTTTTCTTTCATTTTATAGCAAACAAATGATAGGGAAATAAAACATTGGGAAAATTCTTATCTTATATTGAGCTTGATAGAATTAATGGGCATTAATCCAACATATATATTTGTATTCTAGATTATGTTAATATTGATTATTACTAGCTAGATTAAGTTAATATTCTAGTCATGGTGATGTTGTTGTGAATCAGGCATTCTTATTTCGAATGAGCTTACATTCTGAACAGGGTAATTTAATTTGACAGAAATAATTATTTCTAATTGAGGTTAACATTTAAAAGAATCCTTTTGGGGGCGCGAATGAATGATAAAGAGTTTCTGGATGACAATACTAAACACTTTTCCTTGATTGCAGGATCTAGGATAT
>NW_005871312.1:819533-822175 GCF_000147115.1 Myotis lucifugus | reverse complement strand
TGTACCACATCTTCTTTATCCAATCATCTGGTGAAGGACACTTTGTTTGTTTCCATGTCTTGGCCAATGTGAATAATGCTGCAATAAACATAATGGTGCATATATCTTTGCGAATAAATGTTTTCAAATTTTTCAGGTAGATATACAGAAGAGGGATTTCTGTGTCATATGGTAACTCTACTCTTAATTTTTTGAGGAACCGCCATACTGTTTTTCATATTGGCTGTACCAGTTTACATTCCCACCAGCAGTGAATGAGGATTCCTGTTTCTCCACAACCTCTCCAACACTTATTACTTGTCTTGTTGATAATGGCCATTCTAAAAGGTGTGAAGTGGTATCTCATTGTAGTTTTGATTTGCATTTTCCTAACAGCTAGTAAAGTTGAACATCTTTTCAAAGTATAAAAATCCACTGTATTCCTATATACTAACAATGATATTTCAGAAAAAGAAATAAAAATAAATTATTTTGCAATTGCAACAAAAATAATAAAATATCTATGAATAAACTTAACAAAGGATGTGAAGGACCTTTACACTGAGTGGCCAGATTATTATGACCACCTGACGTTTGTAGGCAAATTAGCTATAATTTCGCACTGAAGTTGCTAGAGGGCCAGACCATTATAAATAGGGAAGCAGGTTGTTTACCATGACAGTAGAAGTGATTTTTTTCTGAAGATATGGGTAAACAATGCGATTTAACAGCCTTTGAATGTGGGTATACTGAAAATTATAAAGCATTATTAAGAGATTGAAAAAGATACAATGAAATGGGAAGACATTCTCTGTTCATGGATTAGAAAAAGCAACATAGTTAAAATGTCCATATTACCCAAAGCAATACATAGATTTAATTCAATCCTCATCAAAATGCCAATGAGCCTAGCCAGTGTGGCTAAATGGTTGGGCACCGATCCATGAATCAAGGAGGTCATGGTTCTATTCCAGGTCAGGGCACATGCTTGGGTTGCAGGCTCGATTCTTAGTAGGGGGCCTGCTACAGGCACCTGATGAATGATGCACTCATCATTGATGTTTCAATTCCTTTCTCCCTCTACTGTCCTCTCTTTGAAATCAATGAAAGCATTTTTTTTAAAAATACCAATGACGTTTTTTAGAGAAATAAAACAAAAAATGATTAGATTTCTTTCTTGATACTTAACTTCTCTTTTATTTTATTTTTTCCTCATTAGCTTTGTCTTAATTCACATTTTTACCTTTTTATTCTTTGTTTTGTATTGCTTTGTAATATCTGTAATCTTTCATCTTTAAACTAGAACATGTCTTCTGGATATATGTCTATTTGTTCAGCAAACAACACACACACATAGCTCCATATATGTATCACAAACCTACCAACATTTACTTTTCCTGTCACAGAAAATTAAGATTTATCATGTAGAGAATGACAATTATTTCTATCACATTTATTTTATCAAATATTTTATTAGCTCTTATTATGGGATAAGTAGTATGCTAAATGCTTTTATATGTGCAAATCTAATTTAATTCTCACACAACCTTGTGAGAGCAAATTTTAGTCATTTACATAACTTGCATAATAATAAGATTAGGAAGAATTAAATCTAGTGATTCTAGAGTAGAATGCTTAAATATTACATGATACTTAGTTTTATTGAAGAAAATTCCAAAATTATAAAGTTGTCCCCTGTTTCTTTCAAATTGAATTACATAAAAAGAACAATAGTAGAATTTAATGGAACTTATTTCAACATGAGATATTTTTACAAATGCATGACATGTATAATATGCATGCTGTTTTTCAGTTTACTTTCTTCTTTATATTTGTTCTTTACTGTGCTTTATTCTCTTTTAGTCATAATGCTAGTTTTTCTAAAATAATTTTACCTTTGTGGCTACCACTATATAAGTGATTTTATTTACCATTTATCAGCACACCAGAATAATTAACCCTGAAAGCATTTTTTTAAAGTACTAATATCTTTATTATGGCATAAAGCAATATTTTATACATTAACACAATTTTATAGTAAAATCATTTTATGTACAATTGTAAAGAAACCACTGTATAGATAACACCAATGTAAAAATGGGCTGGCTTTTAAAAGTTCATTGAGTTTATAAATTGGAACCTGAAAGGATTTTTACTTGTATTTTTACTAATATAAATAAAAATAGCTTTGGATAAAATATAGCTAAAAATCAAATTTTATTTAGGGGACAATTGATTAGCGGTTGCTCTGTAAAATATTTATGAAGTCACAGATGATAAATAATCAATAATATCAAGCAATTTCTAAGACAGGATCAGCTAGCATGTACACCTATTTTATTGATAAAAATTGCAAGGCTATGGTTTGATTTTCACTCACAGAAAATAGGGCTTTAGTCTTAAAGGGTTTCATTCAAAAGTTCCCTGCACAGCAAAGTTCATGGCACTCAATTTATCTACCTAGAGAAGATAAAGGGCTTAACTGCACTATGTGATTGGAAACTCTGGCTTTAGGAAGTCTCCCAGAAATACAGCCTGGTAAGCCACCCCTCTGACACTCACATTGTTATTATATAAATGCTATAATTTTTTTTTTCTAAAGAAAGACTGAAATTGGCTATTTTTACTTTGAGACAAAGCATTTTAGATGGGACAATATTATT
>NW_005871312.1:803877-819433 GCF_000147115.1 Myotis lucifugus | reverse complement strand
CGGCTATGAGAGCAAAGTCAAACATCTCCAAGTTAGATTTTATCTATTAAATAGGGCATGCTTCTGGAGGTGAAAATGTTATGTAGGCATGTATGAGAGGGGAAGAATTTTGACAAAAAATAATAAAATTACTTAAGACTGATTTTCCCAATATATGAAGCATGTAATTTTATGAAGCTGGTCCATTATTATAGATAATAGAGCACTGACTGGTGTTTGTTCTTTTTTTTAAACTATTACATGTATACCTGCACACACAATAGGAACACTTATATATTACAAAATAGCACAAACAGGCAATTCACAGAAAACAATCACATCAATAAACAGGCAATAGAATTAAATAGATATGAAAATTAAAACTAGATAAAACACTTTTTAGAATGTCAAAAAATAAATCTTTTTTAAATATCATTAATAATGAGGGTGTGTAGAAAATAATTTACATGCTTAATGGAGAAGGTATTTAAATCTGTGTAATATTTTGGGAAGGTGGTTTGTTACTAATTGCTTGCAACAGTTAAAATACAAAATCATTTGTTTCTAAGAGTACTAAAAATTTATTTTTCAGATATACAGTCAAATGTATACTAGTAAACATGTGTATTTTTACATTTTTAAATGTTAATGAAACCAAAGTGCTGCGATCAGGTCCAAGTTCATTGTCTCACAAAATCAAAGAATGAGTTCAGGGACAAATATGATTAGTGGAAGCAAAGTTTATTGAGAGATAGATGGACTCCCTATAGCAGGCAGGGAGGGAGCCCACGCCGGTTGCCAGTGAAGCTTCTTTGTCTCAGGTCCCAAAGTCCCCTGCCCTGGAAAAGGTGCAGCTGAAGTTCCAGGAGAGCCCAAAGCAGGTCGGTGTCCAGAGCTTCAGTTCCATGTTTCAGCGGGGTGTAGTGCAGCACCCAAGCTAATTAAAGTCCATCAGTCCATGTGGAGTCTACATGGCCATAAGCTATGTGGGCACAGAGGAGCATATCCCCTGCCACAGGAGAGCCAGGAACCTTGTGCACCAGAGAGAGAGAAGAGCAGAGAGCATGCTCTTTGTCTAGGGGTAGATATATGCTTTGCTAGTTCCTGATCAATTTTTTCAAAGAATTCCGCAGTAGAAAAATCCATACATTTTAAAGCTCACATCTCTCACATGCTTCCTTCTTGCACAGCTGGGTTGCCTTAGCAACTCCCGCCAACTGGGTTCAGTTCTAGGTCCTTTTTGTTTGTCTCTGTGGTTTTTCAAGGAACAGGGTACAGTCAGCAGGCTGCCTCCTGTTATTCCCCAATATTCTATTATTCTTGGACTTCCTGGTTCTGCTCCAACCACCCCCTCCATGGTCCTGTCTTTGACTACGTGGCCCCCTTCTATTTCCTCATTAATATCTAAAGTGATAAAAATATATAAGTATTTATAAATGAAAAGATGATTAACTTACATCTATCTATATGTATAAAAGCCTAATCGACCAAATGACTGAACAACTAAATGACCGGTTGATCGGTAGCTATGATGTGCACTGACCACCAGGGGGCAGATGCTCAATGCAGGAGCTGCGCCCTGGTGGTCAGTGTGCTCCCATAGCCAAACTCCTGTGGTCCCTCCCACTGGCTGGCTGTCCCCGATTGGGACTGGGCAAGATGGCCCTGATTGGCCCCATTCACTGGCTAGGCCAAGGGACCCAGCCCATGCACGAATTCATGCACCGGGCCTCTAGTATATCCTATCTAATAATAGACAACCATGGTAATTGACCTTACCTTCACTACGCCTCCCATTGGCTAATCAGCACGATATGCAAATTAACCGCCAACAAAGATGGTGGCTAATTTGCATACTGCAGGCAGGACGAGACACCGGGAGCCAACATCCAGGCCACCGTGTGTGACCCCAGGGCGCTGGAAAGCCTGGCCGCAGGCAAGGCAGCCCCTCGGGACCCAGGAGCCGCCCTTGCCTGCCGCCCGGTGATCGTGATCAGAAAGCCGGGCGCAGGCAAGGAGCACCCAGGACCCAGGAGCCCATCGGCAAGGTTTGCAGGCCAAGCAGTGATCAAGCTATGAGGGGGAGGGTGGGGTGCGGAAGGAGCTACAGGAGCAGCTCTGGCCGGAGACTGAAGACTCTTGCCAGAGCGAGGAGCAAAGAGTGAAGGCTCCAGCCACAGTGAAGACTGTGTCCAGAGCGAAGATGGAAGGCGGTGATAAGAGTGAAGGTCTAGGTCCCGGGTGCCAGAGGAAAACTGGTGCTGGCAGCCAGGTGAAAGAAGACCTATTGCACGAATCTTAAAAATATTAAAAAATTAAAAATTAATAAAATATTAATTGAAATGTATCTGCATTACATGAAAAATCTCCTAATTGCTTCTAGCATAATTTATTAAATTGTGCTAAAATTTACAAGGGTTCAATTAAAAAATATCTTAATTCTAAATGATATAATAGAAAATATATAATAGTGCAGTTATAAGCACTTATCTGAAAATAAAAATTTAAAGAAGTGAATTTAAAGAAGGGATTAGCCAAAGAAAATACATGCACAACCCATGGACACAGACAACAGTATGGTGATGGCCAGAGAGACGTGGGGGGCAAGAGCTGGGTAGAGGGGACAAAAGGGGGGAAATAGGGACATCCTATCCTATATAATAAAAGGCTAATGTGCAAATCGACTGAATAGTAGAATGAACAGTCACTATGATGTGCACTGACCACCAGGGGGCAGACACTCAATGCAGGAGCTGTCCCCTGGTGGTCAGTGCGCTCCCATAGGGGGAGCGCCGCTCAGCCAGAAGTCCTGAGCAGGGCTCACAGTTGGCAAGCGCAGCAGCAGTGGCAGGAGCGGGGAGCAGGCCTAAGCCATCAGTTGGCCCAAGGGCTCCTGGGCTATGAGAGGGATCCCCCTGAGTGCATGAATCTCGTGCACTGGGCCTTTAGTATAATAATAATAAAAGGCTAATATGCACATTGACTGAACGGCAGAATGACCGGTTGCTATGATGTGCACTGGCCACTAGGGGACAGACGCTCAATGCAGGAGCTGCCCCCTGGTGGTCAGTGCACTTCCATATGGGGAGTGCTGCTGGGGTCCAATCCCAGCGGGTCCAGGGGTCCCCAAAGGTGTGGACGGAGTCAGCGAAGAAGGAATGACACGAAGACAGCCTTCAGTTGATCAGCAGCCTAGTCAGGACCTCTAGCCAGGATCTCCAGCCAAAGTTCTGGTTGGAGTTCTGGTTAGGAACTGATCAGGATCTGATGTTTATTGTCTTGTTACATCCATATTTATATCAGCCAATTTTAATCCTGTCAATTTCTATTACAAAGGTTAGGGCGTTTCTTATCTCCATTCCAGGGAGTAAAGATTATGTAGCTTAACTACCCGCCTGGCGCTTAATTAAGGGGTTGTATCCCCTCCCTAACCTCAGGGAAAGATCCCCACCTGGGGAAACAACCTTTTCGGAGAGGTGACCTTGGTTAAAATACATGGCGCTAAAGGGAGCAAACATATTAAGAACAGTATGCTATATACGCCAGGTCCATTGAAACATATGCTGTGCAGATGTTTCTTTCTTGCAGCGACTGTGTCAAGCAGCAAGGATGGACCGGCTTCCGGCAGAGTGCCACTCAGCCAGAAGCTGGCTCATGGCTGGCCAGTGCGGAGGTGGTGGCAGGAGCCTCTCCCACCTCCATGGCAGCACTAAGAATGTCCTACTAACGGTTTAGCCCCGATCCCTTGGGGGCTTAAGCCTTTAGTCGGACATCCCCCGAGGCTCCCTGGCTGCCAGAAGGATGTCTGACTGCAAGCTTAGGCCTGATCCCCTGGGGAGTGGGCCTAAGTCAACAGGTGGACATCCCCCAAGGGTCCTGGACTGTGAATGGGCGCAGGCCGGGCTGAGGGACCCCCCCCCCCCCACCGAGTGAACAAATTTTTGTGCACTGGGCCTCTAGTATACATATAAAAGGCTAAGTGACTGGCTGGTAGGTATGACCAGAGGGCAGACACCTAGCCTGTGGGGATCGGGCCAAAACCAGGACTCCAACACCCCTGAAGGGGTCCCAGATTGTGAGAGGGCACAGGCCAGGCCGAGGGACCCCACCGGTGCACAAATCCATGCACTGGGCCTCTAGTGGTATAAATAAAAACATATGAATGATTGTGATTTGTATTAAAGTTACAGAGTAACTCATACCAAATCACATGATAAAACAATGGACAGTTTCATAGAATGGAGACAAAATCACTGATTCCTTTTCTGTAAACCAAAGTTCTTGGTAAAAGACAAGAAGAATAAGTCCCTGCAGCATTGAGAAGGCAGTAGACAGAGAGTGCACCACAAGTGTTACATATAATTTGATTCATAACCTATTACCAAATTTCCTTGAAACTTACCAAATTTCCTTGATGTTTATCTTATTTAAGATTTGAGTAGCATGAAGATGTCAGAGAGAATCTCTCTGAGTTTCCTTGTAACCAGAGATAATTACATTAAAGTTTTAATATATTAGTATACCTTTATTTTATATATGTAAATATAGATTATAGTAGTCATATTTAAATACATTGTTAAGTAATAACTATTATATATTACTACAAACAAAATTCTGGTCAATTTACTTTGAAAACTATCTATATGAAAAACTCATTTCTTCATAATATATTAATAGATTATTAACCACCTGCTATCTATTTAAACAAACAAAATATAGGGAAAAAGTTCTTTGACATTGGCCTTGGCAATTATTTTTTTTTTTTTTAGATTTGACACCAAAAGCAAAGGCAACAAACACAAAACTCACCAAAGTAGACTACATCAAACTAAAAAGCTTCTGCAAAGGAAATAATCAACACAATGAAAAGGCAACCCTTGGATGAGAAGAAAATATATATCTTATATGGGGTTAATATAAAAATATGTAACTCATACAACTCAATAGCAAAAATAAAAAAGCCAAAAAATCCACATCTTAATTACAAAATGGACAAAGGGCCAAAATAAACATTTTTCTAAAAAAAGACACAAAGGTCCAACAAATACATGAAAAGATGCTCATCACTAATTAGGAAAACATTACTCAAAAACACAACTAGATATCATCTTACATTTGCTGATTATTGCTTTTGTTGACTTTTCTTTTGGTGATAAATCCAAAGAATCATTGCTAAGACCAATGTCAAGGAATTTTTTCTTATGTTTTCTTTCTAGGAGTTTTATAATTTTGCCTCCAAATGTTAAATTCTTTTGATGAACTAGCCTTTCTATCATTATATAATGAATTTTAATCTCTTGTCATAAATACTATGTCTGATAAAAGAATAGCTACACCTGCTTTCTTTTGGTTTCTATTTGCATGGAAGATACATATATAGATGATATAGATATAGATATAGATATAGATATAGATATAGATATAGATATAGATCCCTTGGGGGCTTAAGCCTTTTATATGTAAGGGATCTATATCTAGATATAGATATAGATCCCTTACATATAAAGGTATACTAATATATTAAAACTTTAATGTAATTATCTCTGGTTACAAGGAAACTCAGAGAGATTCTCTCTGACATCTTCATGCTACTCAAATCTTAAATAAGATAAACATCAAGGAAATTTGGTAAGTTTCAAGGAAATTTGGTAATAGGTTATGAATCAATGCTGCAGGGACTTATTCTTATATAGAACTTTTTCCCTATATTTTGTTTGTTTAAATAGATAACAGGTGGTTAATAATATATTAATATATTATGAAGAAATGAGTTTTTATCTATCTATCTATTAGAAAGAGAGAGAGAGATCTAGATATATACATCTATATTATAAAAAGCTAGTGGCCATGATGCCGGAACAACCAAACTACCTGTCACCAGGAGGTGCATTGATAGGTTCCATGGCGGCGGCGGGCAGGACTCTGGGTCCTGTAGCAGAGGCGGGCGGGACTCTGGATCTTGTGTGATTTCACACGCTTGGCCTCTAGTATTTATATATAGATATAGATGATAGATATAGGTAGATATAGATAGATATAGATATAGATATAGATATAGATATAGATATAGATATAGATATAGATATAGATATAGATATCTTTACTTTTAGTCTATGTGTTCTTAAACTAAAAGTGTTTCATGTAGGCAGCATTTTGTTTGGTCTTGTGTTTTTATCCATTGTGTCATTCTATGTCTTCTGATTGTAGAATTTAGTCCTTTTACACTTAAAGTAATATTGGTAGGCAAGGGTTTAGTATTTCTGTTTCAATATTTTTTGGCTTTGTAGGTCTTTTCTTCCTTGCTTCCTCTTGTGACCAGTCATTTCAGGTAACAAATGAGGGAGAACTTTGTTTGATTTTTTGCAAATAGTATTGTTTTACTTATATTTTAGTCCATATCATAACTTAATTTCACAATTGTCTAGAAACTATCTTTATAATTTAAAAATTTAATGAACATAAATCTGCAAAATATTGTCCTGGATATTTTATGGAGTAAGTAAAGCTTTCCCAGAGGGTATTAAAAACTACAACCACAGAATGTATTGCTGAGAAGGTTTTTCTTTTCTCTTTTACCACCTATTATGGGTTGAATTGTGTCATTCAAAAAGATATTAAAGTTTTAATTCCAAATATCTATTAATGTGATCTTACTTAGTAATAGTATCTTTATAAAGGTAATCAAGTTATAATGGATCCCGTTATAGTATCGTTATATTTTTTTTTAATAAAAAGCATAAAGTTTGGTAGAGAGAAATGTATAGAGGGAAGATGGAAAGACATAAGGAGAATGCTCTCCTCAAACCAAGGAATGACTGGCTATCAGAAGCTAGGATAGCTTTTTGTTTTTGTATTTTCTGTTTGTTTTGTTTTGGTCTTTGCTTTGTTTTGAGCAGATTGGTAACAATGAACCTGTTTCTCCATATTGGCCCAAAACAGAAGTTTTTTGTTTGTTTGTTTGTTTTTTAATGTGAGCTCTGCACACCTAAAGATAAAATAAGTGGGCTGTTATTCTCTACCTACTAATAATGCTGAAATTATAATTTATTATTTTATTTTATTATTTATCTTTAATTTATTATTATCATTAGGTAATAAAAATAAGGTTCTTTTAATAGTATCTGAAACAGATTAAAAAGACAAAATCTATGAACTGAATATCCTATATAATAAAAGCTTAATATGCTATGTGTCAGGTCAGCTGGTCGAAGGTTCAACCAATCAAAGTATAATATGCTAATGATTTGCTAAGGCCACTCAACCACTTACTATGATGTGCACTGACTACCGGGGGCAGACAGTCAACTGGTCGACCAGTCGTTATGATGCTCCCACCAATAGGTTAGATTGCTGCGGGCGGGGGTCTGGCCAATTGGGACTGAGCGAGATCGGCCGAACATGCCCTAGAGCCCTCCTGTGGTCCCTCCCCAGCCCCAATTGTGCACCAGTGGGGTCCCTCGGCATGGCCTGTACCCTCTTGCAATCCAGGACCCCTCAGAGGATGTCGGAGAGCCTGTTTCAGCCCGATCCCACAAGTCAGGCCGAGGGACCCCACGGGTGCATGAACTCCTGCACCAGGCCTCTAGTCAGGCAATAAAAGAGTAAGCCCTGAGGGACAGGAAACAACATAAGTGAATCACACTGTTGTTCCAGGTTACTATTTTAGGAAGTTTCTAAGCCAGTACTCAAGACTGTAGAAAGATCATTCATAAGATTGGAGGATACAGGACCTAGCATTGAGACCAGGATTAGTATTTGTCATTAGGTTCTCAGACTGGTTTAACTACTTCCTCTTCACTAAGGGCTTGTAAATTCATAAGCTTTATTATTAATTTAAATGTTTTACATTATTTTAGGAATATTTAGAATATGATGAATAATTATGTGTTCCTCGAACAAAAAAAATTGTATTTATCCTTTGAGTATATATTTTAAAAATTATTTTTGAACAGTATAAATAATCCTATCTAATAATAGACAAAGATTGAAATTAACCGTACCTCCGCTAAGCTTCCCATTGGCTAATTAGCGAGATATGCAAATTAACCACCAACAAAGATGGCGGCTGGCAGCCACGCAGCTGAAGCGAGCAGGAGGCTTGCTTGCTCCAGTGATGGAGGAAGCCAAGTTTCCCCACCTGCTGCGGCCGGGCTCTGAGCTCCAAAAGCAACAAAGTTGCACTTATAGAAGCTAAACAAACCCCAGATACCTGCTTTCAGCAGGTCATGGCCTCGGAGCTGAAGCGGCAACAAAGTATCAACTTTAGAAGGTAAATAAATCCCAGAAAAAAAAAAAAAGAAAAGAAAAAAAAGAGAGGCTGGGAGCTTCAGTCGCCTGCGGGCTTGGCCAGCCTGAAAACCCTCAGCCCCTCATCCAGGCTGTCCAGGCACCCCAGTGGGGACCCCCACCCTAAATGGGGTGCAGGCAGCCTGAAAACAACCATCAGCCCCTCATCCAGTCTGGCCAGGCACCCCAGTGGGGACCTCCACCCTGAAGGGGGTGTGACTAGTCTGAAAACAGCCATCAGCCCCTCACCCAGGCTGGCCAGGCACCCAAGTGGGACCCCCACCCTGATCCAGGACACCCTTCAGGGCAAACCAGCTGGCCCCCACCCATGCACCAGGCCTCTATCCTATATAATAAAAGGGTAATATGCAAACTGACCCTAACAGCAGAAAGACTGGGAATGACTGGTCACTATGACACACACTGACCACCACGGGGCAGACGCTCAATGAAGGAGCTGCCCCCTGGTGGTCAGTGCGCTTCCACAGGGGGCGCTCTGCTCAGCCACAAGCCAGGCTGATGGCTGCCAGTACAGCAGTGGTGGTGGGAGCCTCTCCCGCCTCCTCAGCAGCGCTAAGGATGTCCGACTGCAGCTTAGGTCTGCTCCCTGCTGGCAAGTGGACATCCCCCGAGGGCTGCCGGGCTGCCAGAGGAATGTCTGATTGCCAGCTTAGGCCCAATCCCCTGGGGAGCAGGCCTAAGCCAGCAGGTGGTCATCCCCCAAGGGGTCCCAGACTGCGAGAGGGCACAGGCCGGGCTGAGGGGCCTCCCCGCTCCAGTGCACAAATTTTTGTGCACCGGGCCTCTAGTAAATATTATAAAAATTAATGTTATTTAAAGTATATTACATGGCAGAATTCATAGATACTAATCTGTAACCATTGCATAGCACCTGTGTAGGACCCCATGAAATGAATTTTATAGGTGTACTGGTTAATAATGCAGATTTTTTCAATAGATGGAGTTACACATATGTTGATATATATGTGATTTGATATGTAAGCTATTTTTTTGTATTGACAACAAGCTTCAAAACTTCATATGTCAAGTTTTCTGAAGATGTTAACATCATAGATATTTTTATGCTTAAAAATGTCGAATTTCATGCCAAAAAAAAGAGCACTTGCGGGAAGTTTTAATTCATCACTTTATTTTGAAGAAAAATGCTGCTGAAAGTTATTGTATACTTCAGGAAGCTTATGGTGAACATGCTCCATCTCAAGATACTTGTGAACGCTGGTTTAAATGCTTTAAAAGTGATGATTTCAATGTGAAAGACAAAGAACGTCCAGGTCAATTTGAACCATGCTTTGCTCTTTAAACAACCAGAATGGACCAGAAGACAGCAAAGTAATTTTGCTTCATGATAATGTACCATCACACACTTCAAAACCAGTTAAAGACACATTACAAGATCTTGCCTGGGAAGTATTAACCCACCCACCGTATTCACCAGACCTTGCTCCTTCAGATTACCACTTGTTCTGATCAATGGCACACGCACTTTCTGAGCAGCACTTCAAAACGTACAAAGAAGAGAAAAATTGGGTCTCTGAATGGTTTGCCTGAAAACCAGAAAGGCTCTATTGGGATGGTATCCACAAATTACATGAAATATGGGGAAATGTGTAGCTAGCAATGGACATTACTTTGAGTAAAGCACTTTTGATGTTTCTCTTGAAATTACCATGTTTTCTTTGATTACAAAATCTGCATTATTAACTGGTACAACTAGTATCATTATATGAAATATTTTAGATTTACATTTAAATTTATTTATCTATATATATAAAATACTAATATGCAAATAGACTGAACAGCAGAACAACCGAACAATTGGTTGCTATGATGTGAACTGACCACCAGGGGGCAGGTGCAGAACATGGCGGGTGTCGGCTGTGGCGGGATGGTGGATCAGGTGAGCAGGGCTGCCAGACCAAGGCAGGGGTGCCAGTCACTGTCATCGGGCTGAGCCTCTGGTGGTTACTGAAAATGCTTTGCTCTCATGTGCGCGGGTCCGCCGGGCACTCACACCTGCTACTGGTGCCAGCCCTGCTCGCACCCGCTGCCAGTGCCCAGCACCAGCCTCGATTGCTTGGTGCTATCAGTGGGTGTGAGTGGCAGCTGCCGGCCCCAATCACCTCTCAGGGCTTCTCCACTTCCCCCTGCTCCTGAAGGGCAATCGGGCAGCAGCCACTCACACCCGCTGCTGGCACCAGCCCCAATCGCTCCTCCGTCAGTGGGTGTGAATGGGGCCGGCACTGTCAGCGCGTGGGAATGGCAGTGGTGGAAGCGAGGCTGCCAGCAGACAGGGGTATGGGGGCTGCAGTGGGTGGGGCCAGGCGGGGGCACAGAGGATGGGCCAAGACCTGCCCCTGTGCTCACTGCAGCCTCACGGCCCACAGTTCCTTTTAAGGTGCATGAATTCGTGCACTGGACCCCTAGTTTTAATATAATAGATCTTATGGTTGACTTTTTCAATATATTATCCATAAAATAATGTGTCCTTTCCTGAGAGAGCTTTGATTTAATGATTCCTTGAAAGACTGCTATCAATGTTGCCAACTCATGCTTTTCCAAGTTTCCAAAATTCAGTGATGTCATTCATGTAAACCAATGGAATCTAGAGATTGAGTAATCACTTTAATTTTCCATAAGTTTTAGAAGGTAGCTCTAGAAATACCTTCTGGCATATCTTTAGTAATTTTTCTGAACAAAAAAAACCGTTTCTTTCATAGATATAGATAGATTAGATAGATATAGATGATGATAGATATAGATATAGATATAGATATAGATATAGATATAGATATAGATATATAGATATATAGATATATGTATTAATCAGAAGCCCCCATGAACATTTATCTCAGAAAATACAGGAATATAGTTAGTTGTATAGTGAACTCATATTCCTGGATACATTCTAAGTCATTTTATTGCATCAAAGATGATGAAGACATAATAGTAAGGTTAGTCTTCATGAAAATTTCCATTCTACAAGTCCTGTGGGGTCACTGAAGTCAAATTTATCTGGGTATAATATTTTTACATAATGAATTTTTTGTTATACATAGATAGAAAAAACAAACAAACATATGGCTTTGTTTCTGACAGTTCAATTTCAAGAAGTCAAGGCAGGATGCTTTGGTATTATGTTTCTGTTTATAATATTTTGCAATCAATAATTACATTTTTATTCATTATATATGAGCAGAAATTCTAGCATTTATGGGCATATCATGCTCTTTATCAATGAATTGGGAACACCACTGCAATTGATCCATTCCATCATAGATAAAACTTTGAGATGTCTTTGACACCAATGTTATTTTCTTTTTTGGCCAAAGAGAACTATATTTTCCAACTCAGAAGATATTTTCCTTCGAATTACTTAATTGAATGTAATGGTTCCCTAAAATCACTGTAAATGTTACTTATTATGGGAAATCTTAAATGAGCACAAATTCTTTGCCACTTCTCCCATTGAGATAGGATTTATGACACTTCTTTTAAAATCAGGCAAATTTCTGACAGCTCAGTGCAACAGACATTAAGAGGTGACCATGTACATGTACCTGGGCCCAGTCCTTAAAAGAATGTCAACTATGTGTCCTTTGCAATATTGACATGTGACACTTCCTTTTAGAATTCAGCTGCCATATTTTAAAAAGCCACTCCCATACAGAGGCATATAGGTGCTCTGATGGACAACATCATAAGAATTTCCAGACAATAATAAGCATCATCTGCCACCATTTGAGTCCTCTTCAGCATCCATTCCTGAAAACCCTTCAGATTCCTGCAATATCTGACCACTGCCATTTGAGTAAACCAAAAAGACCACCGAGTTAAGTTTAGTCAAACCATAGAAGCATCAAGGATTAAAAAAAAATTACTGATGTTGGTGTGATTTTTTTTACAGAAATAAATAAACAAAAACTAATCCTTTCACAGTTTTAAATCTTTCCAGTCAGACTCTCTTCCATGTTGGCGGAAATTACTAAATCATCAGATTAAAGCAAGAGACAGGAAAGTTTTCTTCCTATCCGTTGCTGTCCAGTTTCACTTTGCTTAGGTTCTGGGCAGTATTTATACCATGTAACAATTTTCCAAATTTTTAAGGTTAAATAAAGTAAAAAAATTTAAAAAGTTGGCCACAGCTTAGATTTGTCACTCCTTAAATTTTATGGTTGTTCACCAAGCTCTTCCACATTCTCATTTTGAATATTCAACATATGGCACAGAATATTAACCAAATTAACTTTTTTTTTTAATCTACATGGTCCAAAGGCATTTATCCTTTAGTCACTGCTTTTCTAATTCTAATTTTTGTCCCCCAAGCTGGAACATTAGTGGAGACCTTTTCACCTTCATTTGGATTACTAGTTAGAAATATGATATGGAGATCTTCCACACTCTCCACTCTCCCCACACACTGAATAAAACCTCCTATCCATTATGTACTGTGGCCAAATAATTATCATATCTGGAATCACAGAACACATCAAATGTTTGGCCCCTGAGACCATCCAGCAGCTGCCTCTGTCACTCTGTATTGACATTTGCTACAGCCAAAATATTTTGGAGAATTAATTCAGCAAGTTTTTAAATGTTTCTCCACTTATTTGGAGAAAATAGTCATCCAAAAAATTTTCAGTATTAGCATAGACTAAATTTTATACTCTTTAAACTTGAACAAAATATGAATTTGCATTTATGGGCATATCATACTCTTTATCAAATGAGAAACACCTTTATCCTTTATAAAGCTCTAGAAATTATTATTTTTCCTGAAACAAAAATAATTAAAAAGAATGTGTATTTAAGTTTCAGGCTAGCAATCCCGTTCCATGAATTTAAAGGGTGAATCAGAGAGTGGAGAAAATGGCAGCGGGTAAGCACACATGTTGTGTGCCTTGTCCTGGAGCCAGAAAAGGAGGAGCAACTAAATTGGAGAGCATCCACCCAGAATTAACCAACTAGACACAGCTGGGGAGATGATTCACAGCCTGGAAGGGCAGAGGGCGACTGGAGAAGGTAGGATAGGGGATCTGGATTGGAGAGAGATGGGAGACCAAGGGGCCAAGAGGGTCAGGAGAAAGCTGCACTATACCAAGACCTTGGGGACAGGTGTAACATCTGATTATGAAAAGTAGTCCACAGGGCTGCTGGTGGGTAGAGAGTCTAGATCTAAGTCCATAGCCACCCAGAAAGGAGTACTGAAGAGCTGCCTGAGCATGCGGTGCTGGGGGAAGAGAAACTTGCAGTTGTGTGGTGGTTTTGCCTTTGTTTTGTCTTTCTTTTATTCATTAAACCCAGTTTATAGGACCTTTCAATTACTCTATCAAAGGCTATGATGCAGGTAGAGGTGCAGATCTGTGGAATCTGGGGAGAGGCTGTGGAGGAAAGGAGTGTAGGGAGAGATGACCAGGAATCTGGCACTGAGACAATCCTGACTGTCCAAACCTAAGTGGGTATTTCTCTCCTGAGGAGCCAGCCCCTCCCAGCAGCCTCAAGACACTAATATAGCCAGGCACACCCTGCCTGCATATTGAGCTTTACAAAGGAAACAAAGGCTCTGAATAGCCCCAAAGGAATTAGGTTGGAAGAGGGGCAGCTCTGCTCCCACCTTCAGAAACAGATACTTGAATGACAACTGGCAGACAGGCAAAGATTGACAACTGACAGAAAGGCAAAGTGGGCAGATTGGTCCCTCCTGCTTGCAGCCAAGGCCTGTGGAGAAAAACAAAAACAGAGGAGCAGTGGATCTCATGGAACTTCAACACGGTGCTGAACGAACACCGAAGACAGTCATTGACAGTGGTCAGACCTAACTACCTAACAGAAAACTCAGAAGTGGCAAACAGAAGAGAAGAATGGGGACTTAAAACAGCTGCTGTGGGGCATTAAAACTTGGCTGAAGCGAATGATACTTCACTTATTTATTTTTTATCTTTTATTTAAATTGTGTTGTTATTTTTAAAAATTATTTTTAGTATTATTTTCTCTTTATTGTTTATTGTTATTTTATTTTATCCTACTTTTTATTTTTTTCACCCTTTTCTTCCTCACTTCTCCCTTTTCATCCTGTTTTCTCTTCTCTTCTCGGCACTTTAGTTTTTCTCTTTCCTTACTTTTTACCCCTTGTTAAAAATTGATCTTCTTTATCTGATTTATTGGCATGTTATTATTATTGTAGTTTCTGTTGGCTTACTCATATATCTAATTTTCTCTCCCCTGGTCTTAGTCCATGCACTCTTCTCTTTTCTCTTCCTTCGCTGGCCAATTTTTTTATGCTTTAGGTTTCCTCTCCTTTATTCCTCTTTTGTTCTTCTAATAGTTTTATTAGTTTCACTCCCTAAATTCAAGCCTATCTGCTCTCTCCTCTATTCTCCTTTTCCATAATTAAATAATATTTACTTTATTTATTTATTTATTTATTTATTTATTCATTATTTTCTTTTTATCCACTCATTCTCTTTCTACCTCCTCTATATTGAACCATGGTCCTTCCCTGATTCATCCTGTTCTTTAAACTTATTTTCTCTATATAAGCTCTGTCTCTACAGATTCTGTCCCCCTCCCTCTTTTTCTGGGTGTTTTTGTTTGTATTTTTGGTTTATTTGTTTTTTCTGTGGTGTTTTTCCCACCATATATCTTTTTCTGTTTTCTTTTCTCAATATCATTTTTTCTCTCTTTTCTCTCTCCTAATTCTCTTTTCATTAATGGTCACATTTATTGGGGTTATCAGTGTTGTGTGTACATTTGTGCTTTGTTCCCTTTGTGTCATGTCTTGTCACATTGTATTTTGTACTTTTTGTCAACACCTCCATAATGGTTGGCACAAGATGGTACAGAGAGAGCCACATAACCAGACACCCTGAAATTATACTCCATCCACAAATGGGAAATAACACTAAAGACACAACTACACCAAGAGAATCCAAATATTTCAAGTAGGGGTCATCCCTAGAATACTCAGTCCAAAAGACATGAGAGATTGCACCACTGGGTCCCACAAAATATCTATCTATATAAAAGCCTAAGCGATTGTCGCAACCAAAACAACCGAACAAATGACTGAACAGGCTGCATGGGGCGACCAGGCCGGCAGGGGGGTTAGTGAGGGGCGACCAAACGATCAAGCAGCAGGCTGTGTGGGGCAACCAGGCCAGCAGGGGGGGCAACCAGGCCAGCAGGGGGGAGGGCAGTTGGGGGCTATCAGGTCAGCAGGAAGAAGCAGTTAGGCATGATCAGGCTGGCAGGGGGGCAGTTAGGGGTAATCAGG